>NC_066873.1:9920583-10010583 GCF_022985175.1 Labeo rohita
TTTTAAACTAAAGGAATGTACAACATTGGCAGAATCAAATATATGAGAACATAAGTCAGACCCAAATTGCTTGGATAAAGGAAGGGTTAGGCTCAGCCCTGATGACGTCACAATGCATCACATGTTTACACGGCCAGATCCAGGGTATGCTGCAACCCGGTATGGAAAATGGAGACGCTGCACTAGCACTGCCTACACTAAAGATCAATTAATACTCATGTGATTTTTTTAGACCAGACAAACCGGTATTAATAGCATCCGGTTTGAAAAGCAGACGGACACCGGCCAACGGAAGCATGGAAATCTTTGGGAATTCAGAGCGCTTTACAGGTTTTCCACCTATGGAACTGGGAAATGACAACACGGCTCAGACTCTTTAAATGCAACTGGTACATCTGGTTTAGGAATGCCGGCTTTCGACGAACACGATTGTATGGATTTGTAGTTTTAGCTCGTAAGAAATTAGCGCTGAGACCAAAAATCGATTAGTCAGCTAGTTTCGTTGTGTGTTTTAGCTGTTATTGTTAATCCTAAATAGTGTTTTAGAAATCTTATTAGATATGGGTTTTTATATATATCATTTATAACGTCGGTGAATTTTAGTAGAACTTTTTTTTCCCCAACGATACAAACAACGGTAACTGTAAAAATGCGATCTCTGGCGCCGGGAATCAAACTCATTACTTCTTTCTCTCGAGACAGCTGGTGAGTAACAGGCCCATGTAAACACAACAAACTTGCATATAGATAACATGCTCTGTGATGTTAAATGTATCCCATCATGTGGGATTTAATTGTAACAGACATCATTATTGATTTTTTAAAATGCTATTGATTTTTAGCGCTGCTTAAAAGTTTCTCTTTAATCATCTGTAATGTTTTCAGTCAGTGCGAATATACATTTCAGTGTGTTTATGCTTAAATGATTAATTATGTACTTGCTATGAGAGCTGAACCACAATTTGTATAGCCACACTTCATTTATTGTTATTATTTTTTTATTTTACTTTTAGGCATGTTTAATCATGTTTAATATGAATACAAAGCCTACCTCATGAATGGGAGATCAGTACTCAAGTTAAAGCACAGTACTGTGACATAAATGCTAGAGGTTTCTGTTTTGCAGCATGCATAGCCCTCAGAACTGATGTACACTGTGTTAAGCATGCTTCCCCCACAGGAAATGTAAAAAAAAATCATATAGCTCATTCAGTGTGCATGTGTTTACTTTAGGGGGAGGCTGTTTTCCTGTAACTCCCCTAATGTGGTTTCATTTCTATCAGTGGCTGACTGTTTTATTTAATACCGTTAACACCTCCAGATTTCGCTAGCTTTAACCACTGTTGATGCTTTTTGACTTGTAAATCTTTATAAGGACTTATTTCTTTTTATTAGGTACCGGTTCTTCATCCTCATCCTCACATTTGTCTTCTACACCACCTACCACCTCTCTCGAAAACCTATCAGCATTGTCAAGGTAATAAAAAGTCAAAGACCTGGAAACTAAACATTAACTAGCTGTGTGATAGGCCTGACCTGAAAAGAAGGCATGCAACGAACAGGATTTTGTTATATTGATAAATCACGTGATTGCCTTCGCATGTAATAAATTACATGCAAAATGTTAAATAATACATTTGTGCATCTTTTTTTGTTGTGACAGAGCCAGCTACACAGAAATTGCTCTAATATTATTCATCCAGCAGACCTCAATATTACTGACAATGACACCTGGTGTGATTGGGTTCCTTTTGGTAAGTTTCTTTTCTTAAAATATTTTGCTTTGTAGTTTATAAAGCATTTATATCTGTCAGGGTACCTAAACTGTGCTAATATAAAGTAAGACATGCGTTTCATCCCTCCATACACCACTGTTAAAAAGTATTAAATCAAAAATACAGTAAAAACTATAATATGGTGAAGTATTATTACAGTTCTCTATTTTAATAATACTTTAAATATAATTTATCCCTGTGAAGGTAAAGCTGAATTTTCAGCATCATTACTCCAGTCTTCAGTGTCACATGATCCTTCAGAAATCATTTTATTATGCTGATTTGGTGCTCAAGAAACATTTCTTATTATTATCAGTGTTATAAACAGTTTAATGTTACTGTTTAATATTTTTGCAAAAACTAATCCATATTTTAGGATTCTTTGATGAATAAAAAAAGTTCCTAAATATTTGGAATAGAAATCTTTTATGAAATTATAAATGTTTTTTCCATCAACAGTTCATGTGTCCTTGCTAAAGAAAAGTATTATTTCTTTAAAAAAAAAAAAAAAATTTAAGTTTATATTAACCCATCAATGTATTTCTTTTTTAAATCCAGACCAGAACAATTACCAGAACCTGTTTGGAGTGTTGGACAACTGCTTTCTTGTTGCATATGCTATTGGCATGTTCTTTAGGTATAGTAATGGGTTTTCTTGGTTAGACTTTCTTGCTTAGTGTGTTTTGCTTGAGGTTTAACACCTGGTTTTGAAATATTTTTGACAGTGGGATATTTGGAGAGCGCTTGCCCTTGCGTTACTACCTGAGCTCCGGGATGATTCTCAGTGGCCTTTTCACTGCTCTGTTTGGCCTGGGCTTTTACTGGCAAATCCACTCTTTGTGGTATTACTGCTTAGTTCAGGTACGTTAGTTCTCCTTAATAAATTGAAACCAACCTAAGTTGTTTCAGTCCATCAGAATTTCACAATGTGAAACCAAAAAAACAGAAGTAATTCTTTTCCAATTGCACGTTTCTTGTTAGGAACGAGTATTCAAAGTGAAATTAAAAGTACTTTTGAATAAAATCAAATAAGAATCTTATCAGTGCATACTTGACGTGTACATCATACTGAGCATTTTCTCTTTTCTTAGCCTGTTGTATTTCAGTCTTTCTGGCCCATAGTAAATCTTGAGTCATGTTGGTGTGAGTCACACGGATAACACATGACCGAATCAGGCGGAATAGTTTGCTTCAACATGTCAAACCCATGTGCTCAACAGAATGCTGATTACTGATGTTTTTTTTTTTCTTTTACAGGCCTTAAATGGGCTGGTGCAGACTACAGGCTGGCCGGCAGTGGTAGCGTGTGTTGGGAACTGGTTTGGGAAGGGAAAGTAAGTGACTGTTGTGTTATTTGCTGCTTGCTCAGTGTGTGAGCTGTTGACATTGCAGAATTGTATCTGCATTTTCCACAAACACAACTAAATGCAGAGCTAAATGATCACACTTGCTGCCGCAATCCCTGCTGAAGACGTCTGTCATGAACTGTGCATTAAACCCAACATGAAACCCATTTTACTTCAGTAATATGACAAATTTCGTAGTGAAATGGGATATTTAACAAGAAAATACATGACAGGTTTTCATTTTATCCATCAGAAATGATTTGGATTGTGAAAACTGGGTATTTTAGTTTAAAACTAAGCCAGATATGAACTTCAGTTAGTAAAATAATATCTAAATCACTATTTATAAATTATTTATTAACGTTATCCATTAACCTGCATGCCTTAAGTAATGTTAGAGGAAGAGAAAGTCATTTTTATGGCAGAGCAAGTTATTAGACATAATTTTAAACAACTTCATTAATGAATTGTAATTTAATAAGATACAGTTGAGGTCAAAAGTTTGCAACCCTTTTTCAGAATCATTAAAAATGTTAATTATTTTACCAAAATAAGAGGGATCATACAAAATGCATGTTATTGTTTAGTTAGTACTGACGTGAATAAGATATTTCACATAAAAATTTTTGCATGTAGTCCACAAGAGAAAATTATAGTTGAATTTATAAAAATGACCCAGTTAAAAAGTTTACATACACTTGATTCTTAATACTGTGTTGTTACCTGAATGATCCACAGCTGTGTTTTTTGTTTAGTAATAGTTGTTGATGAGTCCCTTGTTTGTCCTGAACAGTTAAACTGTCTGCTGTTCTTCAGAAAAATCCTTCAGGTCCCACAAATTCTTTAGTTTTCCAGCATTTTTGTGTATTTGAACTCTTTCCAACAATGACTGTATGATTTTGGGATTCATCTTTTGACACTGAGGACAACTGAGGGACTCAAGCAAGTATACAACAAGATTCAAACGCTCACTGATGCTTCAGAAGAAAAAAAAATGCATTAAGAGCTGGGGATGAAGACTTTTGAACAGAATGAAGATGTGTACATTTTTCTTATTTTGCTTAAATATCATATTTCTTCATTTAGTACTGCCCTTCAGAGGCTGCAGAAAATACTTGTTTTCCACAAGACAAAATAAGTCAAATTTACCCTGATCTTCAAATTCAAAAAGTTTTCACCCCCCAGCTCTTTATGCATCGTGTTTCCTTCTGGAGCATCAGTGATTCACTAATTGATCAGAAATGGCAGTACAGTAATTTATGATGTTATAAACAGTTTCTATTTCAAACTAATGCTTTTAAATTTCTTACTCATCAAAAAATTCTTCTAAAAGTCATATTACAGGTTCCACGTTTACATACAAAAAATCGGCTTTGTCTTCACAGTAATAAATTACACTTTAAAATCTATAAATAAAATAGAAAACTGTTCTGTTTTTGGAAGAATATTTTACAATATTATTGTTTTTACTCTATTTCTGATTACATGAATGCAACCTTGAGTGAGTGTAAAAGACTTAGAAAAATTAAAATGTATTAAATTCCAAAATTCAAAATCATTCTCTCTTGGTGCAGGCGTGGATTTATCATGGGGATCTGGAATTCTCACACCTCAGTTGGAAACATTCTGGGATCTCTAATTGCTGGGGTCTATGTGTCGTCCGCGTGGGGCCTGTCATTCATTGTGCCTGGTATCATCATCGCAATTGCTGGAGTCATCTGCTTTTTGTTCCTGGTTGAAAGTAAGTAACACATGTTACATATGTGTGGGGAATTTTTCTGTTTATGCATGCAGGCTGTTTACAAAGACAGGAACACAGATTGTGCAACTAAATTACATGCACATAAATTTGCCATTCTTTTACCTAGATGGGTGTGTTGTTGTTTTTTTTGTTTTTTTTTAATTGTAACCACTTCTGATAGTTACCATTTTGTGGTAGAAACTAAATAAAGACCACACAAACACAATATTAACTTTATCTCCAGTTTTAAAAGGTATTTTCAACAAACTCAAGATTCATTTTTTGCTGTCCAAATCACAATATTGTTTGTCTTTTACAGAACCTGAGGATGTTAACTGTGCTCTACCACAACACCATGTGAGTTCACTTAAAAAATAGGCTATGCAAGATATTTTGCAGTGTGACTCTGCTACCTGCATGTTACAAAACCACTGTTTCACACAAAACTTGAATAACCAGCTAAACAGAAGTGCTCCGCTCCCAGCTATTTCATTCATGAGCAGAGTTTGTGTTTTGGGTTTCTGTGATTTTCATGAGCACTGAAGTTGCATTCAATAGTTTTATTTATTTTGGCATTATTTGCAAATTAATCATGTGAAAAGGCTTGCTAACACTCATTTGACTGCTGTTTGGTTACAATCAATAAAATATCTTTTGCCAAAAGCAGGAGAATTGGACAACTGAGGCAATGAATGCATTCTGTGCACTTTTAGTACACAACACTGTAGTGAATTTGGTTGTGAAATGGCCTGAGAATTGAAAGCAGAAGTAATTGTGAACAGAGAAATAAAGAGAATCACATGTAATGATCTGCATGACTTTACAAACGTGAGAAGAGCTATGATAAAGCTTTATGTTGAACAGTTTTATACACTTGCCAACATCTGAAAAACTTAACAACACACACTGACAGACTCTCAGATTGTTCTAAATACAATAAATTCACACAGAAACACGTATCTCATTTATAGGAAACTCAAGGCAAATAAAAACTTAATCTAAATATCAAACATGTTTGATATTCTCTGACTGAATGGAGTCATAGTCTGAAGCTAAAAAAATTGAGAGTCTATGCCCATCATGCACTACAAAATTTTCTGTGAAACTCAGATTGCCTAAAATCTGTAGGCTGTGACTTTCATCAACTAGCTCTGACTCCTCCAGACTGCAAATTGGGTCAAAAATCTGTGAAAAAAAAAAAAGTTGTGTAGTGTATTCCAGCCTAAAGTATGTACTTAAAGTACTGTCACTTACTGTTCTTCCTTTAACAGACAGAGTTTTCCTTCATTGATATAACACTAACAGGCTCTATGTGTTTAGGAGAGCGTGGAGCAGGAGCCTCTACTCAGGAACTCGTCCAGTAATGAGGAGATCTTCAGCAGTAACACCTCCACAGCCGTGGAGCCGGTGGAGGATCACACAGAAGCCATCAGCTTCTGCGGCGCGCTCAGGATTCCTGTGAGTGACCTGTTATTCTCAGTTTCACACCCACAGCTGTTAGTCTGCGAATATAAGGTGTTATTTGTATGAGATTGAGAGAAAAGCTAATCCTGTGATGTGTCTGGGGTTCTTGGATCAAAAATCATGCTTTTGCTTTCCCAACTTACTTTTTTCTTAAAAGATTAAGGGCCAGTTTTTCAAAACGGGATAAATTAGCACGAGAGCGCACTTACAAAACAGTGCAGATGGGAGAGGAATTTCTGTGGATGATTTACTAACAAAGCACAAATTAAAGAACACAGACGCAGCGTCTCATTTACATATCGACCAATGCAATATACTACGTGCAGCGCAAATTAGCGTAGTTACAAATAAAAAATAAAAAAATAAAGAATGCCACAGTATGTTGAAAAGAACTGGAGCTAAAAAATGAAGGTTTGCTATAAGTTTTGATAGACCTGGTATTGCGTGACTCCTAGTTGAGCATTCCAAGTCATCTTTTAATTTAGAAGCAAATTAAAAATGGCTTGGCAAATGATATGTTCGGATAATGTGTTCTTCTGGCATTCCAAATAAATTAATACGTGTTTTAAAAAAATCCTCTCCCCTCTACCACTACTCTCTGTTCTCTGCGGTGCCTCCTCCACCTAGCAACAATTGCACCCATAGTTCAAGACTGCTTTTTTTGGGCGTTAAATAATAGTGCAAATGCCAGTAATTTGATGTAATTTTGTTGCTTGATTCATGTGAATACTTTCCTCCCATAAATTTTGCGTCTGAATGGGAAACTCCTTCCAATGCATATTCAATAAGGTCAGGCGCACACCTTTTCAGTGCAAATTCTTCACTGTGCATCTTTAGTAAAACCTGACAGTTCGATTTTTAAGAAAAGGACGTTATGCACTGGCACAAGCTATTAGTAAAACTGGCCATAAAAGTCTTATCTAATGGTCTTTAACCATAATACTCTGGGTCATTTTGACTAAAATTTAAAAACTAATAAAAAATGTTTTAAAACTAATCAGGGCTCAATGCTTAGGATTTACTGGCCCGGTCAGGCCAGTGGTTCAAATTTTTACTTGCCTGGTCAAAATTTTCACTGGCCCTGCTACAAAAAAATTAAATGGTTGCTGTTATCATTGTTTTTGACTCATGTTATCTTTTATTTTTGATAAAAAAGCTTATATGACAACAAATTTTTACATACCAAATACAATTGTACAATTCTCGATTCCAATTTCGATACCACACCTAAACCTACTAGCCTAACTAAAGTCCAAACATTATTTGTTTGTTCAAAAAATGTTTCATTATTATTAATATTTTATTAAAATTTAAAAGATGCTTTAGGGAAAAACAGCAGACGGACTGAAAGAATGCAAACTCGCTCTTTACTTTAAATACATCGTACATGGGCAAATGAAAAGAAAACGCCATGTAAACTTTTCTTAAAACAGTTAGTTCCCCATATATATTTACATAAACCACAGTTTTAATATTTAGGATAATATTTCCAATATTTCGCGCATTGCATGCTGTGCCTGCTACCGTATTTTTTTCTCTTTGCGTTCATCTTTAGCGACTCTGGCCTCTGTTAACGGATGTCTAAAGAGTTCGTAGTGTATTTCCACACACATAACATTTTGAAAGAATATTGCATGCAGTTCGTGTGCAAGCCCAGAATAAGAGATCGGTTGAAATATGTCCGATCGATCAGTGCATCTGTCTCCACTGTATAAATCAAGTATGTATTGATCATTGTTAAAGCTACAAAGCTACTACTTTTGTAGGCTATTTGTCAGTCAGAGACGCTTTCAAGGTTAAAAAACACGTGCAAATGACAAACTTTCGTGAAGACGCGGCAGTGACATATTCGTCTTTCACGCTCCTTATTGTTGAGCCCGGCTAATTTTTTAGACAATTTTTGGATTTACATTTTTTTTTTTTTATTTAACAGTTGCTTCTTTATGCGTAGTAACTAACACGAGGAATGCTACAAAATAAGCAATTCATCCTAATGAGTAATGTTAGAAATTAGGCAATGTGATGTTGCAAATCTAGCTACAAGTTGATGCAGAACAATAACAGTTACATTCAGTTGCCAGGACAGAAGTAAATATTGTGATGTCATTGTTGCAAAATCATGTTGTTTTCATCCTGCAGGGTGTGGTGGAGTTCTCCTTGTGCTTGCTTTTTGCCAAGCTTGTCAGCTACACCTTCCTCTACTGGCTTCCCTTATACATCGCTAATGTTGGTAAGAATCTCTAATGTTGGTTCAGATTCTCTCATGTTCACTTGGCAATAAATTGTGCAAGGAAAAAACAATCTCTATGAATTCCAACAAGTCACTGATCCAGCTTTCTTCCTTAGCTCATTTTGATCCTAAAGAAGCTGGGGACCTGTCTACGTTGTTTGATGTTGGAGGAATTGTGGGTAAGCATGTGAAATTTAAATAATTTTAGCCATATTATCTAAGAGTGATTCTTGAGAATGAGGTTTGTTTTTATCTGTGTTAGGTGGCATCCTGGCTGGGCTGATATCTGACTACAGTGGAGGAAGAGCCACTACATGTTGTGCGATGTTGATCATTGCTGCTCCTATGGTGAGTCACAGTTGCTCTTATTTTCTTTTTTCCTTTTTTCTCAGACTTTGGGCAAAATTTACGCCAAATGACCACCAAATGCAAACATCTGTTTTAACAAAATATTGCAGATTGTTTTCATCTATTAAGAGTACATAAAAACATTATTAAAACAGATGCATGTTTATTTGCCAGCTTTACGGACCATAACATTTACACTTGGAAGTTTATTATGTTTTAATGTGTAATGGTTATGTCTAGTGGCGCTGATTTTTTGTCTGTGAATGTTTGTCGTAACAGATTGTGCTTTCTAGATTACTATTTGCCTGAGCAAAAAAATAAGAGCAAAACTGACTAGTTTTGCACAGCTACAAAATTTAGTGTTCATTCAAGTGGTGTCAGTACATCTTGAAGTTTGCTCCGAGTTTTTACAGACATCTGTAATCTCGTGCACACAACACCCTCAAGCTCGAGTTTACTTGTGAACCTGTGTAAACGCATGGACGGCTGGTTTCTCATTCCTTCGAGATCTGCTGCTTATTCATGTTTGCTTTTCTTCCTCAAGCTGTTCCTGTACAATAAGATCGGGCAGAACGGCTTGCCGACCACCATTGGTGAGTATGGAGTACCTGGGTTTTGTTTTGTTAGTTTTGTTTGTTTTCTGATTTTGTTGGGTTTTTCTGTTTTTTGTTTTGACAATATTTATTTATTTTTTTTCCCAAAGATGGTTTTAAATACACTACCAGTCAAAAGTTTTGGAACAGTAAGTTGCTTCTGCTCATTTATTTGATCCAAAGTAGAGCAAAACCAGTAATATTTTGAAATATTTTTACCATTTAAAATGTTTTCAATTTGAAAACACAAAATTTATTCCTGTGATTTCAAAGCTGAATTTTTAGCATCATAACCCCAGTTACATGATCCTGCTGAAATAATTCTAATATTCTGATTTGCTACTCAAAGATGTTGAAAACAGCTAAATAGAATTTTTGATGAATAGAAAGTAGGAAAAACAGCATTTATATGAAATTGAAATCTTGTGTAACATTATAAATCTTTACCATCATTTTTAATAACTTTTGATTTGAAGCATCCTTGCTACATAAAAGAAAAGTATTAATTTCTATAATTTCATGAACAGCAAATCAGCATATTAGAATAATTTCTGAAGAATCATGTGACACTGAAGACTGGAGTAATTATGCTAAAAATGTAGCTTTGATCACAGGAATAAATAAAATTTTAAAATATATTCAAATGGAAAGCAGCTATTTTAAATAGTAAAAATATTTCACAATATTACTGCATTTGCAGTATTTTGGATCCAATAAATGCAGGCTTTGTGAACGGAAAAAAACATTAAAAATCATACTGTTCAAAAACTCTTGACTGGTAGTGTATGAAAGGTTAAATCAGCTTTTGGATGCATTTCAGCGTAAATGATTAGTTTAGAATTAAAGTTTTAAATAAAATAATTTGAATAAAATGCATTTTTAAATCTTAAGTTTGCTTTTGAAACTGTTATACTCATTTAGCCTGGCTCAGTGTTCGAATTGTGTCAAAGCTCTTGGAGGGTCCCCCTAACTTAAAAAATAAATCAATAAATAAACCTTATATAAATATGATTCATAGCCAGGGAATGTGCGTAGACAGCTGACTCCTAAAGTTCTTGATATTCTTCATATTCAGTGTGGTCAGTTCACAGTTTTCCAACAATTTCAAAGTGACTTTGACCTTTTATGGACATTTTTTACCTTTTATAAAGTCATTCTTTTTTCTAAAAGTGTGCATTATCTTTTGCGTCAAATTCTTTTATTTAATCAAAAAAGTCAATTCAAATATTAAGACATTTTAGACCGTTACCAAACAAATAAAATCATTATCAACAAAAATCATCTTTTCAATGCAGAGGAAGCACAGACAGATGTAAATACCCACTGTTTAATACAGGACATGAATGCATTAAATGCATAAATAATGTTTTAACATTTTAATCCTAAACCGTTGAATGCTGATATCTGAAATTATTTTTAGAAATAAGGGACTTTAAATTTGAAATTAAAACCGCCAGTAGGTGGCTGTAAGTCGCTATTAATAAGTAAGTCATTGCGATTGAACAGAGTCATTGAAACAGTTGATTCCTTCACGAAAGAAAAACCATCATGTTGTTCAGAGATGTAAAACAGTGCTGTTGCTGTGTTTGGAACCATTTTTGTTGGTGAAATATAGAAAAAATAGGCAATATGGTGTCTAAAGCGTAATGTTAATATTAACTTATAGTGTATTGAACTGTTGTGTAAAATCAATATCACATTAGTAATTTTTGCGAAAAAATGACACTCTTCGTGTAATATCGATTAACTATATGAAGTGATATGAATATACATTTTCTGCCACATGCCTTGAATTTCGGGAACATTCTAAATGCATTTTATTAGGCTGAATCATGCAGTAAAAGAACGCGCTCTTAAATGACCACAGTCAGTCTAGCTGTAGTCTAGTCCCCAGCCCCCCCCTCAATTCAAACACTGGCCTGGCTGCAATATTACATAAAGTAATATTTTATATTATTGAGTAGAAGGGGATCAGATGATCTTGTGAATTACCAATTAAGGTGCCATATTGACAACAGACAAACAAAATAAACAAAATCTCTTTTATGTTTCTCCTCCTTTGCCCTGACCTACAGGCATGTTGCTCTGGTGCGGTGCTCTCGTGAATGGACCATACGCCCTAATCACCACTGCTGTATCAGCTGACCTCGTAAGTCCTGGGCACCTTTTGTCCATGTGTTTTTCACATGGACATTTGTAAAGCCTTAAAAAAAAAAAAAAAAAAAGTTCAAAACAGATACGCCGCCACCAACCTAGAAGTCCGGCTATCAATAACTGATCAATAAACCATTTTCTAATGCAACAAGCGTTTTGCGTTGTACATTTCATAATGTTTTTTTTTTTCTTATCTTTTAGGGAACCCACGAGTGCCTGAGAGGGAACTCTAGAGCACTGTCCACTGTGACCGCCATTATTGACGGCACTGGATCAATAGGTATGCAGGGAATGTGGCTTTTTTTTTTTTCTTGAGCTCGATACTGACCTAATGAAGTCAGAATATAATCTGATGGAGAATATGGCATTTGCAATTCGAGTAATGTTTTTAAAAGGTTATTGACAGTCAATTTAAATGTAACATTTAGAAACAAGTGTTTGTTTTGAAAACTTTACACTGTCTTGTGAAGGCTCTTACAGGTTGTGTAATGTGTTAAATGGTCTCTAGGTGCCGCTGTTGGGCCACTGTTGGCTGGTCTGATCTCTCCCACTGGGTGGAATAATGTTTTCTACATGCTCATTGCTGCTGATGTGCTGGCTTGTCTGGTGAGATGTCAGATATTATAAAATGATCTGATAAATAATAGCAAATTTTCTGCTATCATGATGGACGTGTATTTTCGAGCTGTTGTCTCACTGTCTCCTCTTGTTTTTGTTTGTGTAGCTATTGTCCAGGCTCGTGTATAAGGAGGTCAGAGGATGGTGCGGATACACTACAAGGCTGAGAGGGTAAACATCCCTAATTCACTCTTGTTCTTTGCATTTATGGCGATATATGCAAGAAGCTCAGAAAAGCCTTAATATAAATACGCTACCGGTCAAAAGTTTGTAATGATTAAGAGTTTTTGTCTTGTGCTCACCAATGCTGTATTGATTTGATGAATAGTACAGTAAAAAGAGTAATTTTTTTATTATTTTTTTAAGAAGTCTCTTCTGCTCACCAAGCCTGCATTTATTTGATCCAAAACACAGCAAACGCAGTAATATTTTGAAATAGGTTTACTGTTTAAAATGACTGCTTTCTATTTGAATATATTTTAAAATATAATTTATTCCTGTGATCAAAGCTAAAATTTCAGCATCATTACTCCAGTCTTCAGTGTCACATGATCCTTCAGAAATTATTCTAATATGCTGATTTGCTGTTCAAGAAACATTATTGTTATTATTATTATTATCATAATCATAATCATCAGTATTTAAAACAGTTGAGTTTTTTAGAATTCTTTGATTTAATAGAAAGATCCAGAGATCAGCATTTATCTGTAATAAAAAGGCTTTGTAACATTACACACTATACCATTCAAAAGCTTGGAGTCAATCTAATGTTTTATTTAATTTTTTGGGAGGGAGAAATTATATAAATTAATACTTTTATTCATCAAGGATGCTTTAAATTGATGAAACGTGATAAATACATTTATAATGTTAAAAAAGATTTTTATTTCTGATAAATGCTGTTTTTCTGAACTTTCCATTTATCAAAGAAACCTGAAAAAATTCTATTCTACTGTTTTTTTTTTTTTTTTTTTTTTTTTTTTTTTTTTTTAAAATTATTACAATGATTTCTGAAAGATCATGTGACTGAAGATCCCTGTGATCTTTGAAAGCATAGGAATAAATTACATTTTAAAATATATTCAAATAGAAATCAGTTATTTTAAATTGTAAAAAAAAAAATCTAAATGTTTTTGCTGTACTTTGGATCAAATAAATGCAGGCTTGGTGAGACAAAAACTTTAAAAATCTTACTGTTCAAAAGAATTTGATTGTTAATGTATTTAAAAAAATTATTTCAAACTTTTGAGTGGTACTGTGTGTATTTTTTATTTTATTTTTAGGGCACTAAATCTAACATGCTGTGACGTTATTAGCAGATGGCTTTATTAAGGTTTATTTGTGACCTTCTATTTTTAGCCAGTGGCCTTTAAATATACTAAATGATTCTGCTTGGGCTGATTGCCATTATGTGTACTTGATATTAGTGGCAGCCAAAAATGTAGAGCGTCATGACCTAAGAGGTGCTGTTCTTGAATTAATTGGGCCTTCCTGCCCTCGATATGATTCAGTGGAGCCTATTTTTAGTGGTTGCAAGGCAATCACAATTACTCTAAGAGGTTGCGATCCGCCTCGGGATTTGTTAGTTTTCACTGTGTTCCCAAATGACTGGCAGAGATCTGTGTGTCGAGGTGGAAAATGATGTATGCGCTTCGAGTGCAATGTCATTACGTCTCTGACACCCTTATAATTATCAGTCCATTTTTGGCTTGAACAAATTTTCCATCAAAAGGAAAAACTTGGTCTGTGCTAAGGCAGTTTTGTGCTTTTTTATTATTATATTGAAATGCATTCATTACACTAATGGTCTCCTGTATCTGCTTTTGACATTTGTCTAATGAACAGGTGGTAATTATTTGGTCTTGTATTTTTTATTTTTTATTTTTTTACACTGACAAAATCTGATGATTAAAAGGGAAGCGTTTAATTTTGCACCACGTTTTTGCAGTGGTTTCATCTGCTCTTTTCTTTCAGGTTCAAAGAGATCTGAGCTGCCTGTCGAACAAGAGAATATCACACCTGTGGTGGAAAATTACCTGCAGCATAACGACAAAAAGGGACCATGGACTGATCCAACACACCAAGCCTTTTTATGCCCAAGGGTTATTTTATATGAAAATTGTAACATGAGACTTTCATCCTTTTTATACTGACAATGGAACAAAGCTCAGCTACTGCGGTGAAGGAGGAGGAGAGTTACACACACCCTCGTCCACACGTGGCCTGAGCGGGACAAACACAAGAGGATCACTAAGCTTCTTCATTTTAATACAGGATGTTTTTAGTGACTACTTAATACAAATGTACCTTTTAAGCATTAAAATATGCCGTCAGTGCTTTGTCCCTTTATCTGCGTGGTGTCTGCATGATCATTCATACATTTCCTGTTCAGCTACGTTTCCTGTTTGTCAACAGCGGTAATGGTTAAAACAGAGCCTGAATATGTATTTCATTGAGGTCATAGTCACGTGCATACACACTTAATCACCCTCAGCTTTATTAAAATACCAGGTTGCTCCAAGCATCCCAAGAGAAGCCCTAGGCTTTATTCTCTGAGGCTTTGTATGTAGGAAAGCAGGTTACTGGTAGCTGGTTTTCTAGCTTTAGGGTATAGATATTATCAGCTTCTGTCAAATTGAGCCAAACAGTCATATCTACAAAATAATTCTCTTTGATTAAGCATTTCTGAAGACATTTATGATCTAAAAGAATGAATCTAAAAGCTGTTTTCAGTCTTTTTTTTTTTTTTTTTTTTTTTTTTTGGTTTTGTTTAAATGTTCAATTTTGATTATTAGTAATGTTACTTTATTAATTTGTAATAATAATATACTGATTATAAAAAAAGTAATATCCAGGTCACGTTGTCATACTCTATAGGGCAAGTTGGTACAATACAACATCCAGATTTCAGCACAATTTTTATCAGCAAAACAGAAATGAAACACTGGGAAAAAAAATACAGGATAGCATATAAAAGTATAACAACATTGTTTTAGACAACAGAAATCGTAATTAAAGAATTAACTAGTGAATTGTAGCTGTATACATTCTTACATTTTCAGTTTGCCCTAAGCTGACATTTATGAAAATTATCTTCTTTGATTAAAATCTACACTTCCATTCCGTGGTTTCGTTGTTGTCTGACTGCAATAATGGCTGCCAAAAATTAGGCTTTGCCACCACAGGAATAAATTAATTTAAAAGTATATTAAAATGAAAAACCTTTTTTATTTGTAATAATATATTCCTGTTTTTACTGTATTTTATAAATAATTTCAAGCTTGATGGAAAAAAACACATAAAACATAAAAAACCGTACCCTGAATGGTACTGTATCTTAATTATTTTTTGTTTCGAACGAAAAATTAAAAAAAAAAAAATATATATATATATACACACACACAGTTTTAACTTAAGATTTTGAAGCAGGTGAAGCAGAACCTGATATAAAAACGTTTATGAAAATAGACCCAAGCTAACAGAATAGCCTGTAAATGACTTAAAATACATGTATAATAACAACAAGGCAATGATAATTGGTTCAGATAAAGTATCAAAAGCAAGTAATCATATAGTTTAATTGAACAAAACTGTGGAAATACATAATGTATTATAAACAATAGAACTAATATACATTATGCATTATATCAAAAGCTAACGCGGTCAAATCCTTAATTAATATTGACCAAATAACATTTAATTCAAATGTCCATTTAATCTTTACTATTTGGGCATTTCTTTATGTCAGAAATACTACAGCCACTCTTCTCGAATATGTGGACATCAAAACGTTTTGAAATCGCGATGAACAGTTAACGTTAGCATGTTGAGAAAGATATGTATTCTCTTGTGTTTGTGTAGGTTTTATAACTTATTTACCTTCAAATCTGATGAAATGGCGAACGTTGCGTTCCTAGATGAACACTATAGAGGGTTTGCACCGACGTCACGTTCTGGTCAGTTACCCGGATACGTGGCCATTGTGGCGATACTCATATGTAAACAGAAGCATTGATTGCATGGTTAGTGTACCACTGAAGACATTGTTCTACTAATTTAGGCTGTCTAAACCACGGAAAATGTGTGGAAGATGCCAAATCATATAGAGAAGGACTTAGTAAACAGAAAAGTTTGTTTTATTTTGACAAACTAAAGTTAATACAGGGCTCAATGCTGAGCGGCAATAGTGTTTCCTTGGTTGCTGCTTTATAACGCGTTATACAGATGCTAGATGAAAAGAAAATGCCATGTAAACTTTTCTAAAAACAGACAGTTCCCCTCAGAGACACATTCATAAAAGCTCGTACCCCCAGTTCATTATTATGGGTTTCTTCCAATATTTCGTGCATCGTGAACAGTGAGAGTGATCTGCCTGCTACAGTATTTTCACCTTTTGTAATATTAACGTAATAATAACGTACTATATAAATATAACATAATATTTCCACTCAAATGACATTTTGAAACACGAATGCAGTGCAGTGAATGCACGACTTGCACGGGCCACAGGGCAGTCCTTATTGTCCAGCCCTGTAATAGGTGGTAAACAACCGTACGATCTGACCCCGTTGTCACGGGCTGCTGATTCTGATAATTCTTCCTTCTATTTCTTAGACTGACATAATGAATTACTTTATTTCTTCGTTTTCCGCCAAGCCTATACGCGAGTCCCATTCAGTTCAATGTCATTGTTTACACTCAATGCCACCGCAATGGCCAACTTCCAGATTGATGACGTAACGTGAAAACACTCTATAGTATGCAGATAGAGTCTGAGACCTCCACATATGTAAATAATAACTGTTTGTGTAAAGCATCATTTACTGTGAAAGGAGCTGTTGCATGGTAACGTTATATATATATTTTTTTTTTCATTGAACCGTAGCGTTCTGCTTTATGCTTTTTAAATAGGTTTAATAAATCATGCAGCCTTGGAAAATTGTCTAATAATACCTTTCATGGATTGTGTGAAATGCGCCACTTCCGTTACTCTAAGATTTAAGTCGAGTCATGTTACTGGAATTGAATCGAGGAATCCTGACAGCCCTATTTCTTGTGGCAAAAAGTAACATTATGGCAGTCAGATTTAGTCTATGATGAGTTAAGCAAAATGTGAAATGATCCCGTTCTGTACTAGATAGTGTTCAAAGAATGATATGGTGCAGTCAAACATGCACATCATACAACCTGTTGTAATTTCAGACAAAGTGTGAATATTTAATCTATAAAGAAGCTATTTCATTTTTACAGTGTATAACATAAATAATCCTCAATATATTATCCATGTGTGTGTGTGTGTGTGTCTATGTATATGTATACACATGCATATATAAAGTTAACAGCTAGCAGGCATTCAGGCATTGTTTATTGAGTATGGGTAGATATTGCATGTGTCATGAAAAGAAACAGTGTTGTAATGGATACGTGTGTTGCCTCCAAGCAGTAGATGACATGGAGTACATAGTCAGCTCTCTGCTCTAACAGTTCCTTGGCAACGCTGGAGAGCAGGGGAGTGAGTGATAGCCTACTTAAAGAGCAGGGCTGTGACTCCTGCTGAAACGACCGCATCCGACACCTCGCATCCATCAGCATCTCTGAGTGAGTGGCTGCACCAGATTGAATGGCACATGCTGAGGTAAGGCAACAGGTTTTATTTGCGTGCTGTCAATTATCATTCTACAAATGCATGTTTTAATGCCATAAATCCACTTTATGTATCAAATAAGCAGTTGCAACTTGTACAAACTGATTTTTTGTATTTGTTTTGAAGTGTCCTTTGCTGGTCCAGAGAAGGAGGTAGCCATAGATTGTGATCTTTTGATCTTTTGCAAAAGCATCATCAATATCAGAGGTCGTCATGGGGTCGAGCTCTTCATCTTATGCCCCTAAAACTATTTATCTGGATGTAGATGGAAAAGTGCAAAGGGTGAGTCTCAAGATTTAAAATATATAAAGCTGCTTGTTTAAGATGAGATGCATTTTAATTGCAAATGCAATTGCTAATTTATGATTAGATATGTAAGGTTATCATCCAAACATTCAATGAACCTAAAAAGAATTTGATGCCACATTTAAAAATGTATAAATATCATGGACTGATGGGGTTAGTAAATAAATTATCTGACATTAACTTCAGCTTTGAGTCATTTTTACAGTAATTTTTTTGTAGACTGGTGGCAATGGCTACAAGTAGTTCTTCGAAAGTTTACACAGGTGTCAGAGTAACTGCAGGAATAGTTCATTACATTGTCTATGAATATGATTTACCAAAGTTTGACAAGCAGAAATTGCAGAAACTGCAAAAACTCTCTTAATTTTGAAAACTTTTTTTATTGTTTTATCCTTGAAAAAAATATTTTTGTTTGTTTGTTTTTGTGAAATTTCTGGTTGAAAATATGCTTGCCTATGCTGGCTTTCTTAAAGATAAATGTCATTAGTTTGATATTTTTTTTGCATCTAACACTTTAATGCTAAAATGTCCAAATACTTTTTAGAGTGACCGTGGACAATCTCTGCAGAATACAGATTGTAAAATGTGTTTTCTGTTTGTATATACAGTACTGTTCAACAGATTGAGTTTGGAAAGATTTGTAATGTTTTAGAACATAAGAAGTCTCTTATATTCACCACTGCTGCATTTATGTAATACAATAAAAATATCATGAAGTTTTATTTTTTTATTTAGCTTTGAATATATTTTAAAATTGTATTAATTCCTGTGATGAAAACTGAATTTTTAGCGATCATTACTCCTTTTTTCAGAATTCTGATTTCCTGCTCAAGAAAAGTTTCATTTATTATGAAACAGCTGGTAACAGTTTGCTGCATAATATTTTTCTGAGCTTTCTGAGAAGGATTATTTGAAGAATAAAAAGTTGAAAAGAACAGCATTTATTTGAAATAGAAATCATTTGTCGTTTAAAGTCTTTGCTGTCACTTTTGTTCAATTTCATGCATCCTTAATGAATAAATGTACCGTATTAATTTATTTGGTAACATTTTACAATAAGGTGTCATTTGATAACATTACTTAATGTATTAACCAACATTAACGAACAATACATATATTACACTATTTATTAATCACTAATTATTTAATCTTTGTTAATGTTAGTTAATAAAAATACAGCCATTCATTGTTTGCTGTTAGTTTGTTAACAAACATAACTTGTGATTCCTCAAATTAACATTAACTAAGATTAATAAATGCTGCAAAAGTATTGTTCATTTTTAGTTCATGTTAACTAATAATCAACATTATTGTAAAGTGTTACCATTTATTTTCTTTAAAAAATAATCTTAACGACCCCAAAATAGTAGTGTGATTATTTGTATAATAGGGAAAACATTTGATTAATATTAGTATAATTATACTAACAGGCTCTAATTGTTTAATGTATTTCAAGACAGGCACCCATTTTAGGATAACTACTTGTGTTAAAAATATATCGAGGGTCATTGTGAGTGACAGGTGCCTTTGACACAAACAAGCACTTGTGACACCTGCCGAGGGCAAATTCAACCCCGTTCACTAGAGCCACGGTATTATAAAGACGTATTCAGCACCTAATTAATATCAAAATTAAATTCTTAGCAAATAATGCTCTTTGATTTTTCTTCATAGATATTCTACTTTGTCATCATCTTTAAAAAAATCTTACCTTAGTTATTATGTAGTGTTAATGATCTCTAATGTTTTCAGGTGATTTTCAGTCGACACTGTAGCCCATGTGATATTAAGGAGCTTCTTTGCTCATCATCCAATATTGCCAGGTCAGTCTCCTAAATTGTCTCATAAATGAAGCGTTTAGTCTAGATTATTGTCTCAAATATGTTTTGAATATGTTGTGTCTCCCTAGAAACACGGCTATACTTCTGATTGACTCGGAAGGAGCACTGATATCTATTGACCCCACCATGCCTGCAAACACTCCAAAGTAAGAATTCAGCATAGTAATAATACAACCTCTTGTTATTATTATATTGATGTAATTTAATGAATCATTCAGAAGCATTCATTGTTTTACTTTCTTTCTTTCTTTCTTTGTTTCAAGCAACTTATATAAGGTTATGCCTCATTCCACTAACCAAGGAGGAGGTATGAAAAAAGTTTTACTCGTTAAATTACCCAAAGGCAATCCTGATTACATGTGTTAAGTAAAACTAGAGTAGAAATAGGGCAACTGACAGTAAACAGTGTTTTTGGTTTCCCTCAAAAGAGAAGGAAGACATGTTCCAGAACGTCCTGTCACAAGTGGCAGAGCAGTTCAGCAGGTAAGCCGTGCCGTATCAAAATAAGTTCACATTTGTTGTGAGGTAAATGTGATGATTTAGATCAGTGTGTGGAATTACATAATTTGTGTATGGTAATGAATGTAATATTTGTTTTAGGGCTTTCAGGATCAATGAGCTGAAGACTGAAGTGACCAACAGACTGGCCATGCTGGAGAAGAGAGTGGAGCGTAAGTGATGCTCCGAAGTCCAATGCATGTCAGAATTCACATCTGATGTTGTGAGCTAACAGTATTTGTATTACAGTGGAGGGACTGAAAGTGGTGGAAATTGAGAAGTGTAAAAATGATCTGAAGAAATTAAGGGATGAAATGACCTCTAGAGGAGGAGTGAGGTGAGACAGCTGTTTTATTTTATTTTATTTTATTTTATTTTATTTTATTTTATTTTTGCTCAGTAATTCCATTTGGAAATTGATTAATTTTTATTTATCTCTTGCAACCAGAGTGAACTGCAATTGCAAATACAACTTTACGGATGATGGGAAAAAACTGTCTCCCAGGCGAGATGTCCCAAGCTACCCAAAGGTAAATAAACAAGCAAACAAACAAACTCCTTTTGTTTCTTGGCTTACATAAATACTGCTACCAAATAAACCACTGGACTGCTGCTGTAATAATATGTAATACTGTGTTTTGTGTTTGTGCAGTACACACTTTCTCAGGAAACCATAGAAGCTCTAAAAAAGCCAACCTTTGATGTTTGGCACTGGGAACATAATGAGGTTTGTCAACCTGTTTTGTGTTAAGAATTGTATCTTGAAACATGCATGTTTTTATTTTTGTAGACGTTCCTTGTACAGGTCATTTTTGGTGTATCTATATTAAATTGGAGTGCATTTTTGACCCAACTAAGTAGGACTTAGCAATTCTTTTGTCTTTGAAACATGTTTAAAGGGGTCATCGGATGCAAAGTTCACTTTTACATGTTGTTTGAACATTAATGTGTGTTGGCAGTGTATGTACACATCTACCCTATAATTATAAAAATCCATACAGTGGTTTTTAATTAATCTATAAAAATAATATCCCCTTTTTCAAATCGAGCCATTCTCAGATGCCTGTCGGTGTGGCGTCACACCAGCAGAGGCCGCTCCCACGATAGTTGATTGACATGAGCGTCTTACCTCAGACCTCAGGTTTTTTTAATGAATCTCTGCAATCACCTTTCCTAATAACGTACTAGTTAGCAAGTTTCACAGCTAAATGTGGCTAAAGTAAACAGGCTCGTCACTCCACAGAGAGTAGAGGGGGCGGGGCAAGAAGAGCTCATTTGCATTTAAAGGAACAATCCATCAGAATGGGTTGATTTTTGCAGAGCTCATTTTGACAAGGTTAAAAAGGGTGTTGTTTTACACTACTGAAAATTTTTAACTAAAAGTATACTATAGACTTTTCATTAAGACCCTAAAGAATCATATCAACTTGTGGAAAATAGGCATCTGATGACCCCTTTAAAGTGTACTGCCGACATTATGGTAAGCTAAAATATACTTTAATGTAAATCATTCCCATCCTATTCTGTCCTTTTTTATGTCCTTTAGTATGTTTGTAATTATGCATTTGTAATGCTAAAGTCGCAATTTAGTACATTTAAACTATATTAATTTTAAATCTAATCTCACATCACACTACAGCTATAATTATTGTGCTTTAGCATGTTAGTCGACATATCCCAATAAGTGTACTTCTTTAAAGTACAACAAAAGATTATAGGAACTTTTAAGTAAGTATTATTACACAGTTCACTTTTTAAAAGTACACTTAGGGGTGTTAAATATGAAAATGTACTCTCTTTAAGTACACTTAACTGGTTTTTATTTTACTAATGTTATCTGTAAGTACATTTGTGCACCATTCAGTACAATTAGGCACACTTCGCCAAAGTGCTTTCTAGCACAAAAATCTTGATATGAATTAGATCTCATTTATAATTTCTCTTTGTAATGATGGTTATTAGCATTAGCTGTTAGACCTACAGGTCACAGGGTTGCCAGGTCTGTGACACAAAGCCAGCCAGTTGCTATTCAAAACTAGACCAATCGCATTTTTTCGGCAGTTTTCTCCTCATACGAGGAGATCACTTTTAACATGTGGCAACAGTGTAAAAGTAGCCCAATTTCATGGAGAAACACAGACTTGGCAACACTGACAGCTCATTTGGTGAACTGTGTATTTTAATAAAATGAATGCTGTTTACAGATGCTTAGCTGTCTGGAGTATATGTATCATGACCTTGGACTGGTTAAGGAGTTTAACATTAACCCCATAACCCTCAAAAGATGGCTGGTAAGATGATCTTTCCTGTATATTTAATTTAATTGTAGTATAGGCTTTAAAACTCACTTTCTGTGTCTTTGCTAATTAAAGCTTGCGATTCAAGAAAACTACCGAGACAACCCTTTCCACAATTTCCGCCACTGCTTTTGTGTGAGCCAGATGATGTATGGAATGATCCATCTATGTAACCTTCAGGTGAGGCCATGGTGACACATAGCTCTCTCCATCAGAGAGTGTACTTGTTTGCATTTGTCAGATCAACATGCTACTTGCTTTTGTTCCCTAGGAGAGGCTGACTATGACAGACATGTGTATTTTGATGACTGCAGCCGTGTGTCATGACCTGGACCACCCGGGATACAACAACACGTATGTCACTGACACATCCACCCTCTCAGAGAACAATAAGCCTACCACTGACAACACTGCCTGCGTTATTAGTCTGCCAATGACTAGTTGAATGTGTGGGGGCATTTATGATGTATCTATCATTTATACAATAGGAACTGATGAAGGCTTTGCTCTCTGTAATCAGGTATCAGATTAACGCTCGCACTGAGCTGGCCGTGCGTTATAATGACATCTCTCCACTGGAGAACCATCACTGTGCTGTGGCCTTCCAGATCCTCTCTATGCCCGAGTGCAATATATTCGCCAACGTAGAGCCAGACTCCTTCAAACAGATACGACAGGTAACTCCAATCCACCCCACATATTTAACATTTCTTGTAGCAGATGCAGTTTCTACCCAGAGGAACAGTGTATTGGTCAGAGATTGATATTTCATAGCTTCATTAAACTAAACCAGTTATACTTACGGCGTGTGCGCTCCAAATGTGAAGCGAATATTCTCATTGCATTATCGCTGTAGGTTACTCGCAGGATGTTTTTCGTGTCACTTGCGCAAATAAAATTATCATGTATTGCTTTCCGCCATTTTCTGATACAACTGGACGCGTCACACTGGACCTGTCAATAAGTTCTTAGCTGATTGGTTTGTGCGACAACACGTCATGCGAATTTTTCCCTTGAGTCGTAATGTTTACCTGAAAGACTCATATGGAAGGCAAAATGGTTCAAAAACATGTGAATTTTAATGCATATTTAACGCGTATTATACACGGTTTCCACATGTTAAATACATGTTGTTTGCACGTATTTAACAAGCTGATGTATTTAACGTGCGAAATACACATATAATGTGAATTGAAGTGCGTATTTTACGTCTTGTTGACGTGCTAAAATTCATGTTTTTGAACCATTTGGCCTTCCATAGACACAATATTGCGCATTTGTGGCAACTGCATTGCCCAATTCGTGACATTCACATCGCTGGCTGGAATTCGCATCTATTCACATCTTAATTTTGCTTTTGGTGTGCACACACCATTACTATTCAAAAGTCTGTGATTGGTCTCTCACACCGTGTCTACACTGGACGCGACAAAAAGCGACCATTGTTAATAATTTGAACTTTGTGTAAGTACGTCATAAATATAACAAGGCATCAGTTTACTGTCTGGGATTTGTTGTGTCGCGCCGCATCCAGTGTAGACAGCATTGCTAATTATAATGGTTTCTATAGTATTTTGTAAAGGTTGCATTTGTTTGGTCAAAAATACAGTAAAAACTGCAATAGGCTGTCAAATATTATTAACATTTTTTTTTAAATGTTTTGGGGTTTTTTCCTATTTTAATGTATTTTAAGATAAGGTCATTTATTCCTGTTATGCAAAGCTGAATTTTCAGCAGTTATTACTCCAGTCTTCAGTATCAAGATTCTTCAGAAATCATTATAATATGCTGGTTTGTTGCTTTGATCAACAGAAAGTTCAAAACAACTGCATTTAATTAACATAAGTCTTTGCTGTCACTTTTGATCAATTAAATGTATCCTTGCTGAACAAAAGAACTAAAAAAAACGTACTGACCCCACTTTTGAATAGCAGTCTATATTAAACGAACATACAAATGGGACAATTGCTGACATTCTATAGAATTAGCTTCTGTGCATTACATTATGGATACAATTATGGATGTATTTTTGTCTTTGTAGGCGATCATTACTCTAATCCTGGCGACGGATATGGCCAGGCATGGAGAGATACTGGACTCCTTCAAACAGAAAGTGGACAACTTTGACTTTACCAATGAGGAGCATGTTAAATGCGTATGTGTTTCCTGCTATTATGATTTAAATTGTGTGCTAAAACATGTTGGCTTTGTACTGTATAAGCAATTCTGTGTCTTTACAGCTGAAGATGGTGTTGATCAAGTGTTGTGACATCTCCAACGAGGTCAGACCCACTGAGGTGGCAGAGCCGTGGGTGGACTGTCTCCTGGAGGAGTACTTCATGCAGGTACTGCAATACAATCCGCTTCATGAAGTGCTTTGAAAATGAATATGGTAAAAAGCTTATTATGCTTCTATTACTTTATTATATGCTTACACTACTGTTCACAAGTTTGGGGTCAGTATGATTTTTTTCTTTTAATTAGCATGGACACCCTAAACATTTAATTTCTTTCATTTAACATACAACTGATTATTTCCAGTAGAACTTGAAGATTTCTATTTTATCTGTATATTATCGCTTGGGTTTTGCTTTGTTTTGGCAGAGTGACAGAGAAAAGTCAGAAGGTCTTCCTGTGGCCCCATTTATGGATCGTGATAAAGTCACCAAACCAACAGCACAAATTGGCTTTATTAAATTTGTCCTCATCCCAATGTTTGAGACTGTTATGAAGGTTTGTCCACCCGTTATACAGACTGACATGTGAAACAGTACTTTGAATTGAAGTAACATAACACTGTGTTTGTGTTCAGCTCTTTCCACAGATTGAGGAGATCATGGTTCAGCCTTTGAGGGACTCCCGTGATCACTATGAAGAGCTCAAGCAGATAGACGATGCCATGTCAGAGGTAATGAAACTGAGCTGCAAAGAAAGTCCTAAAGCTTTGTAAATGGCTTTGTGTTCAAAACGGAAATCAGAAGATCTACACTCATAAAAATAAAGGTTTTGAACTCATTTCCATTTGCGGATATTAAACGTTCTCCCTAAAACCACACATGCAAATAAGGAAGCTTTTCTAAGAGTGTAAGATACTTTATTATTTTGCTGTTGCATTATGGTTTGCTCTCTTTTCAGGCACAGAAGAAGAAAACAGAAAGCATGTCTTTGGGTGGAAAGAAGAAATAGGCAACCTGCTTCTTTTATGGTATGTAGGAACAACAATCAGTCTTGCTGTTTCTCAAAACAGCCAGAAGATTGTCATTCTTCAGATTCTTCTGTTCTCGCCTTCGCATGAAAACTTCATTCATATCAAGAGTTTTTTAATGACAGAACATATTAAAGGTTCACCCATTAAAATACTGAGTCTATTTTGACTCACTGTTCCGTTCTCTTTCTCTAGGGATCTCAGGCTGATCCAGCTCCCAGTTTCCTCAAAACTGAGGTTTTGAACTGTTTGGGCTCTCCAAGCACCCTATTTCTGAAGGAGAGTGTTGGACCCCCTTCTGTGTTTTGAGACATCAAGAATGTCCAGAAAACGCGGTCATCTGTAGTAAGGAGGGGGTCAAAATGACTGATTCTGTTGATTTTGCTGGTCTAATTATTCTTCACAGATATGTTTGAACCACTGAAATGAAGTGCTTGGCCCTCAGATATTGTTTTATTGTCACAGGCTAGACTACAATAAACACCTTTTGGAAATGAGCAGTCAAGATGAAGATGCTTGATCAGATAATGGCATTATATGACAACATATTGATTTATACTTTGATATGTATTGTTTTTAACTCTGGCACTGAGTGAGTTTTGCAGGAACTGATTTTACCAATGCAGCTATTAATAAAATGTATTTAGTAATAACTCAGGAAAACATGTTAAGCATTGTACCAACAGAAAAACCTTACAAATGAATAAAAACAGGAAAGCAAATCAATAAAATAAACAGTAATCTTGAAGCATGTCAAAATTGGTGTTGTTTATATTTTTTATGGGAATGTACAAATTCGTAGCTTTCTACTGAGAACGCTATAAAATGTGCATTTCTATTTCTTTAAAAAGCAAAAAATAAATAAAGGTAAGGCATGTTTCAAAGGCATTTGCTAAGGCGATGTGTCTGAGACACCTGTTTAAAGACGCAGGTGTTTTCGAGCGCTGCAGGTGCAAAAGACACGTCTGTTGCTCTCTGTCCTCACTGCATCTGGAAGTGACAGTTACACAGCGTCACTCACAGAATTACAGCTTTAATACTTACATGTTTCTGTTTTTGCCAGCAGAGGAAGCAATGAAACACCTGTCTTACGTACTGTATTTATGATGATGTTTCCTGTTACTTTGAACAACATACAAGAAATGCAATTAAAAATATAAGATATCAAAGTTTGTGAGACAACACCATTCTCTTTTGAGACATTAAGACAGTGTCTTTTATTCATTTTCTTTTATTTTCTGATGCAATGTGAAAAATAACAGATAAGAGATACAGTAGTAAACATTATATCTGCATTACCTTAAGGGTCACATTTGGAGGCATGACTACCAAAATATGCAATATATGTAATTATTTTTAAAATTCAATGTTGTCATAATGGAAACCTGTTGTTCATGGCTCCTATTTGAGAAGAATACACTCTATATGAATATGTAAATTAGTAATTAGCAATTTCATATAAAAAAATCACATAGAATATGAAATACTGTTAAAAAAAATAATAATTATAATAATAAATATAAAAATAAAACATAACAACATACAAGTGTTTAACATTTGTGACCCTGGACCAAAAAACTAGTCTTAAGTACCATGAGTATATTTGTAGCAATAGCCAACAATACATTGTATGGGTCAAATTTTTTTTTTTTTTTTTTATGCCAAAAATCATAAGGATATTAAGTAAAGATCATGTTCCATTAAGATATTTTGTAAATTTCCTACTATAAAAATATCAAAACTTAATTTTTAATTAGTGATATGCATTGCTAAGAACTTCATTTGGACAACTTCAAAGGCGATTTTTTCAATATTTTGATTTTTTTGCACACTCAGATTTCAGATTTTCAAATATTGTCCTACCCTAACAAAACATACATCAGTGGAAAGCTTATTTATTCAGCTTTCAGATAAGGTATATGGACCCTTATGACAGGTTTTGTGATCCAGGGTAACATTTTTTCTTACAGCAAAAAATGGAAAAGGTAACAGAAAAGCCAACAAAAATGAACTGACTAAAATGTATTCATTGTATAAAATCACAACATATCTATAATAAATATTGACAAGCTCTAAAACCACTTTGACAACTTTCTCATCTATTTATGAAAATCACCAATTTCCTGAGAACACAAAAATATGATAATATTGGAATATCTGATTTGAAAAGAGACAGCATTTCTAATGGATAACCTTCTAACAATAACATTCTATAGTCAGTGATTAATGCCACTAGTTTTAGACTGAATCCCCCTGCAGCAGTTAAGCTCTCTGCTAATTTAAAATGACTCCAGAGAGTCTGGTGATAAATGAATTCACAAGTTTGCGGTCAAGGAGGGTAAAAATCTTCATAAACCTCACAGTCAGTCTGCTTGTGTCACAGGTCAGAAGTAGCTCAGTGGGGACACTTTACCAGACAGGCCATGTTTTTCACAGCTCAAACTTTCATGATGTTATGTCATAAATATAGAGAGGTGTGCTTTACATGACTTTACACTTTATTTTAAGGTGTCCTTATTATAGTGCAATTATACATTTGGGTACTGAGCAATGTTAATTAATTACAACATACTACTGATTTAGGGTTTGTTGCATGTAATCATGCATAATTTATTGTTGTTACATATGAGTAACATGTAACAAAGACACTGTAAAAATAAAGTGTTACAGAAGCTTTAAATAAATGGCCATTATTTTATCTGTGATTAAAAAAAAAATCTCAAATCTTATTTTAATCTGTTTTGTAACAGATTAATAATAATCTGGTGTGCAGCTGTTCTATTACACATTATTATAGTGAATTGTAGTGCATACCAGGAATGTGTGTTTAAAGTGAGCCTACAAAAGTCTTAAGAAGATCAAAAGGTTAAAGTTCAGAAGGCTAGAAGTGAGGTCACCTGCCTACTTCTAGCATCCTGCTGGCCCCCAAATTTGACATGAGGCTGAGGCCTATTTAAAACTGTAAACACTGGCAACACACTTTTTTTAAGGTTAAAGTTAAGATTCAGCAACAAACATTTTTCCAAAATCTTCTAGTGTGAAGAAATGAAGAAAGAAATGGCACCGGTTGAGTAAATTATGTCCGGGTTTATAATTTTTGAGTGAACTAGCTCTTATGAACTGTCAAATACTCTTACCCTAATTTTGAACAATGCAACAATTAATTGCCGTGCAAAACCTATATTTTCCTCCACTTACTAAACATAACATTATTTGAGATTCCCCATTACTACAAAAACATTATTTGAGAGATTTAATTATATTTAGTCTGTAATCTGTAGAATAAATTAAAGAGCAAATTGAATGGACACGAAATAATAATAATTCAAAAACGTTTTTATTCAAATATAAGTAAGCCGAAATCCATGGCCCACTGAGGGTTATATTTAACGAATTACATTTATAAAAACTACAGCGAACATATTAAAAACAAAAACATTTTTACAAACCTCATCCCTAAGGTAAATAGAGTAATAAGTGGTTTTATCAGTCCAAAATCCGAGCCTGTGTCTTTAAGAAGTGGCCCCATGCAGTGCTGGGAGCCCCAGGCGCCTTTAGCCAAAATACTGAAGTTCAGAGGAAGTGACGGGAATACTGGAGCCTTAAGAGTTGTTAGTTCAACGAACAGGGAAAAAAACTGTATAAAGAGAAGGCTATTAAGAAGAAACTGTTAGTGTATGAATAAGCCAGTGTTTTCTGAATCACGAGCAAACAATTAACTTGGATGAAAATTCTAATGTTGACGGAGGCGCAACTTCTGCGATCATGACCGAGATGCAAGTATAGTTTACTAACTATATTATTTTATAATCGACCGTCAGCTACCTCTCTAAAAAGTAGTTTACATTCGCCGTCCACCGTTTTGTTGTCTGTAATTTACTCTGACGACGATATGTCCCATTGTTGTGTTAAATGAGCTCTTTTGTAATGAACGCGAGAGTGACTTTACCGGCTTCAGTCCAGATAGCGTTCGTCGTGTTTACGCTGCTGTTATCGGTAAGTGTTTGCTCACAGTTGACGGTACTTGTTCGTCTCAACGATGGTCAAATAACGGAGGAGCAATTAGAGGCTGATAGTGAGAAGGACATCATAACAGTGGAGTTCAGACAGACAGACGGGACTCTCATCACATTCCTGTCTGATTTCAAACGCGTGAGTATAAATCCAACTAAATACAACTCAACCACAGCTGCGAATAAACTTCAAAATAATCAAAGACTTGCACTTTTAGTTCTCGTGCAGCCCTACAATACTACTTTATTACTCTGAGGCAACAAAACATGAAGTCAAGAGTGCAAAAGTTAGGTGTTTATGTTTTTTGGACATGCATTGTAGTACTTTGGTATTCTAAGAAAATACTGTGGTATGTGGCATGGATTTCATTACCATGGTATCTCAGAATACCCTGTATTACTATCTGATGTTGCATTCCTCTGAGAAGTACCAAGGTATTTCATTTTGTTTTATGCTTGTTTTTTATTTTTTGTGATTATGGTAAATGAATATCCTTATCATGGTCTACGCACCATCTGATTACCATCTGATACCATCACTGTACCATGGTATTTTTTCAAATGGTGATATTCCACTTTTTAAGTCACTAAGTCACTTTCTTTTTACTTGATGGCACTTATATCATTTGGTTAAATAACTGAGCTTCTAAAATGCTTTTTCATCTTTACAGCATGTCATCAGATCTACTTTCATGAATCACACTACACGTATGTGACCCTGGACCACAAAACCAGTCATAAGTGTCAGTTTTTCAAAATTGAGCTTTATACATCAAATGAAAGCTGAATAAATAAGCTTTCTATCAATGTATGGTTTGTTAGGATAGAACAATATAGAACAATATTTGGTTGAGATGCAGCTATTTCAGTATGTGGAATATGAGGGTGCAAAAAAATCTAAATATTGAGAAAATCACCTTTAAAGTTGTCCAAATTAAGTTCTTTGCAAAGCATATTACTAATCAAAAATTAAGTTTTGATATATTTACAGTAGGAAAATTACAAAAAATCTTCACGGAACATGATCTTTACTTAATTTCCTAATGATTTTTGGCATAAAAGAAAAATATATAATTTTGACCCATACAATGTATTTTTGGCTATTGCTACAAATATACCCCAGCGACTTAAGACTGGTTTTGTGGTCCAGGGTCACATATATATTTATCAGCTTTTTAATTGTTGGATATATTAACCTGTCAATCTAACAGATAGGTTTGTTTGTGTTGATGTAAATTACTACCTGAAGATCATATTTTGGCCATAAAAACAGTTACGATACTTTCAGGACATTGAAACTGATTTTTCCACCCCAGTAGACATACTTGAAACTTTTTTCAGGATCGCATTTTATTCTATCCTAATTCCTCTTCATCCATGGAAGCTGGATGAAATCAAGCTGGCAGTTGCCAGATAGTCATGCAGTCAAAGTCATGCAGTGGGCTGTATGGGAAACATCATGCAATATGCAAAGCAGCCAAAGAAACACAGAGCATGGACAATCATACACTCCATTTATATATATATTATACAACATTATAAGTAAATTCATATGTCCATTTGTGATTAAAGAGGTTTTTAGAGTAATTACCTTGAAATGTTAAAGCACATGATTTGAATGCATTTAAAAGAATATTCTGGGTTCAGTACAAGTTATTGTTGGCATAGTGTTGATTGCCACTAAATTACTCTCACTTGTCCCTCTTTTTCTTAAGGAAATATCTGGGTTACAGTATGGTTGCCAGCTCAATTGCTACCTAAAAGTAGCCCAATCACCGGCAAATCTAGCCCAATTGCATTCCAGGGAAATCAAAATCACTCAAAAATGTTCTTTCAAATTGCATTTTGGAGTGCGTGAATGTTTGCTTTAATCTGCGGAGGGAAAAAAAACTCACAGCAACAGTATAAAGGTAGACCAATTTCGCAGGAAAACCGCAGACTTGGCAACACTGAGTTACAGCAAGGCACTTACAAGTGAATTGGGCCAATTTTTAAACATTAAAATACAGTTTTAATATTGTACCTACAAGATATAAGCATTATTTGTTAACATGATTTTTGTGTGAATAACCCAAATATTAACATTTTTCTGTGTAAGAGTTTGTACAAGTCAAATTCATTTATTGGTGTAAACGATATTATGCCACAAATGCATAACTATGTGCGTAACTACTGATCCCAGAATATTCCTTTGAGAGCAGCAGTTCTGACTAATCTCATCCATCAGGACCTTGTTGTCTATATGAAGTACTTCCTCCCACTCTATATATAGTGTCCTTTTGATGTGCTCACAACATGTTTGACCATCACACGCACACATTCTTCCCTACATTCAATAAGCCATTAGCTTTGAGTGAAGCAGTGCCAACTTTTCTTTGATTTCAGTATCGCTGTGTGTAACTGAATCTACCAGATCTTTCAAAAACATCCTGTTCTCGAGCTGACGTTCACACTGCTCCAGTCATATTCAGTGTGAATGCTGTAGTGCAGTTACCGCTAGAGGCAAAGAAAAGCAGTATTGTTGTCATGAAAGAGAGGCTGTATTCTTGGTTATGTGCATATGGGAGCAGTTAGTCTGCTTTGCTCTGGGTAGGTTGGTGGATCAGCTGATGCTCGGGGTCGTGGTAAGAGTTGCATGTGGGAAAGGGGGCTTTGTTTGGTTTTAGTGTTCACAAAATAAAGGCTTTGAAAAATGTGTAACTTTTGAAACTTATATACTAAAAAAAATGATTTAGTTTTTATGTAGTTTTGCTGTATTTCCTTTATTATATCTAACAGCATTTGTTCAGGTTTATTCTTATAATCTTATGCAGTATGCTTCTCAACGAATCCCGAGAAAATGCATATTATTTAAGGATTACATTTTTTTTTTGTTTACTGGAAAATAGTGTATGTCTGTATTTAGAAACCTGTTCTTCAAATTTGCATGTCCTGTAATATCATTGGAAAAACATCCTGGTAATACAATCCCCTAATTCATGGATGAAATTTGGGTTTGCCTCATGATTGTGTGTATAAGTGCACATTTTCTTTTTTTCTTTTTTTTCTAATAGCACGTGAAGATCTTTCGTGCTCTGGTGCTTGGGGAGCCAGAGAAGGGCCAATCTCAGTACCAGGCCCTCTGCTTCATCTCACATTTGGATCATGGAGAGCTCATCCCTAGTGAGGCCATGGCTCGACTCAGACAGGTCAAAATTTAAAGGTTTTTAAGCACCATCTGTGGCACCCTGCCGAAAAGACCAGCTTAGGCTAATTTTCATGCTGGTTGTGACTGAGACAGTTCACCCAAAAATTTTGCTCACCCTCATGTCATTCCAAATCTATATACATTTCTTTCTTTGTTCCTTTTAATTTTGATGTATAGACAAAAATAACTTATTTTTCTTACAGTGTCAGCATATGGACCAGGTATAGCACAGGAATAAATGTTAAAAATTCAAAAGTATAACCACAAAGAACATTGAAATTGAAACACTGATGGTGTATTGTCAGTATTTTTTGTGTTTTGTGTCTTAATATCTAAGTATTAACTTAGATGTTGTGTTTCTTATTTGAACCCAACAGAAAAACCCACATGTGGTGCGGAGTGCAGATGAGAGACGTGGTGTGGAAGAGTTAAATATGAATGTGGTGCTCAACATGAGTCGCTCGTGGCACCTCAGCACTCATATTCATAATGTCTGCAGGGATGCACGAGACCTGGTGTACACACGACAGCAAGATGTCAAATACTGGTTGGACAAAGGTTAGATGAGAGGATCGTTACTGTAGCCCTGTTAAGACTAGCTTTCCACTAGTGTTTATACAATGTTGTTCATGCGCATTCCTAGTGCTGCCGTTCTTATGTTATCCGGAGACTGCACATCTGAATATCTGAGCAGAAGAAACAAGAACAAAAACTATCAATGTATGAATCAAACAGAAGAATGCTGACAGTTCACGTGTTACTTTCTTGTATCCATGTTTGTGTTTACAGTCCAATCATTACAGTAGTAGAACAGTGAAATCACTTTTAGTTATTGCTCTCAAAAGCTGTTCTTCATTTACATGTCGCTGCATGTCACTAGCAAAAAAATTGTACTTCGAATAGATATAGAGTAAATAGAATAGAGTAAATTGTGGTAATATAACTCAATTTAGTGTGTATTAATGTTTTCAACATTAATAATAAGAAATGTTTCTTGAGCAGCAAATTTCAATGATTTTTGAAGGATCATGTGACACTAAAGACTGCAGTAATGATGCTGAAATTTCAGCTTTGCCATCAAATTACATTTGAAAATATATTAAATTATAAAACAGTTATTTTAAATTGTAATATTTCGCATGTATGTAGCACAGTTTTAGTGTATTTTTTAATCAGACGCAGCCTTGTGAGCATAAGAGACATATTTTAGAGAGATCCACCCCAAACTTTTGAACAGTAGTTTTCTATCCCATGGTTTTACAAATAAAGCTTAAGCCTAGTCCTAGACTAAAATGTAAGTCTGAGCTGTTTCAGCTGAAAGAAACTTGCACTGACTGATCTAAAAATATATCAGTACCTTTGTTTTGTCTCAAGATGTACGTCAGTAATGTTTTTTCTGAGCATGTTCATAAAAATTACTTAAAGGAGAAGTCCACTTCCAGAACAAAAATGTACAGATAATGTACACACCCCCTTGTCATCCAAGATGTTCATGTCTTTCTTTCTTCAATCATAAATAAATTATGTTTTTTGAGGAAAACATTTCAGGATTTTTCTCCATATAATGGACTTCTATGGTGCCCTGAGTTTGAACTTCCAAAATGCGGCTTCAAACGATCTCAAATGCAGTTGTAAACAGTCCCAGCCGAGGAAGAAGGGTCTTATCTAGCGGAACGATCGGTTATTTTCATAAAATAATACAATTTACATACTTTTTAATGTCAAACACTCGTTTTGTCCTACTTTGTCTCAACCCTGTTTTTTTCAGTTCATGACAGTTAGGGTATGTTGAAAAACTCCCGTCTCATGTTCTCCTTCAACCTCAAAATCGCCCTATATCGCTGTTTTACCCTCTTTCTTAAGGGTGTTTGATCTTTTTTGCATGTTCACTTTGCAAAGACTGGGTCGGAACTTCTGCAGTGATATAGGATGATTTTTAAATGATTTTTGAAGTTGAGGGAGAAAATACGATTAGAGTTTTCCGACATACTGTTAACTGTCTTGAGTCAGAATACACAAAGTTCAGGGAGAGAAAGGCAAGATGACCGTTTGAGATTAAAGAAATATTTAAATTGTATTTTAAATTCGCTAGATAAGACCCTTCTTCCTCAGCTGTGATCGTTTACAACCTCATTTTTTTAAAGCTGCATTTAAACTGCATTTAAACACGGGGCACCATATCAGTGCATACCAGTATATGGAGAAAAATCCTGAAATGTTTTCCTCAAAAAACATAATTTCTTTGCGTCTGAAGAAGGAAAGACATGAACATCTTGGATGACAAGGTACATTATATGTGAATTGTTGTTCTGGAAGTGCACTTCCACTTTAATTGTCCTAATTGAACTATGGGGTAATCCGGGCTTAGTCTAAGCCCTGTCTGTGAAACTGGGCCTATATTTCATATATTTTTATCTGTTTACCATAATGTAGGCCTAAATGCTTGGGTGTTGAATGTAAGTACTAAAAATGATCCTCAACCTGCAAATATAGGGCTATACATTATTTACAGTCAGTTTGTTTTGTGCTAAGAACAACATTTTTTTGTTAAAAATGTATTTTTACAACATTTTTTTTTTCTGAAAAAGACCATGACTGCATGCTGGGCCTTTTCACCAAGTCCTTTTCTCTTTACAGGTGTCGAAGGTTCAGTATTTGAGGTCTTTCCTCAGAGTCTGAATGTGACTGGTTTGCAGAGCTGCAGCTCCACAACAGACCCATGGCAGCCCTGCGCCTGCAGTTACAGGTTAAACCTGGAGTGGTTCCCCTGTCAGCTGAAGTACTGCCGGGGCCAGGGACAGAACCCTTACAAGTGTGGCATTAAGAGCTGCAGCAAAGGCTACCGCTTCAGCTTCTACACACCTCATAAACAGCTGTGCCTTTGGGATGAGGACACTTAGCAGCTCCTGACATTTACTCGTTTGGTTTTCTCAAAAAAATGTTTTGTGGAAAACATATTGGCAAGGTACTCTGGAATAAAACCAATTTTGGAACCAAGGAACCATTGTGATAACGAGATTATAAAGAAATTACTTGTGCACTTGAGTGTTTTGAAAGCAGCTATAAATTTTGTCTTTGCAGGGAACATTTTCTGATTTGTATGCCTTTGGAGTGAAAGACTGGATATTTTGATGTGGATTGTCAAGCCATTTATCTTTTTACTTTTTGACATCATTACAATGGTACCTCAGGGCAGGAAATTGTGTTATTATAAGTTGTATGTTTAGCTCTGCCTAGGGCAGCTGTATTGTAGCTCTTGTCTTCTGTTTAGTTTTTATGTAATTTAACTTACTTAGGCTCATGCCCATATTGCCTTCACTTTAAAGGAATAGTTCAGACAAAAATGAAAATTTACTCACCCTCAGGCCATCCAAGATGTAGATGAGATGAGACTTTTTCTTCATCAGAACAGTTTTGGAGAAATCCTCTGCAGTAAATGGGTGCCATCAGAATGTGTGTCCAAACTGCTAATAAAAACATCACAATAATCCACAAGTAATTCACACAACCCCAGTCCATCAATTAACATCTTATGAAGTCAAAAGCTATGTGCTTGTAAGAACTATTTTTTTTTTTCTTCATTTTTGGGTGAACTATTGCTTTAAGTAGTATTGCAGAAGCTTGCGATTCTGCCTAGTGCAAAGTATGCATTGACTTTTCAATATCAGCATAAACATTTTCAAGACAATTCACATTTTTGTGTTTATAAAGCTAGGAATGTAAAGCTGTTACAAAAGGCCTAAGTGGCAGCTAAGATTGTGTCTCTGGGCATATTGTGATGTCAATTTATTGCAAATTTATTCAGTAGATGCCAAATTTCTTATTCTCGGCTAAGTTGTTCTCTATAGCCTTGACTAATTCTAATTTACATTTCAATTGCAGCTGTCTTATGAAGAGTCTTTTGCTTTGGTTTGTGATATACAACATGGGTGTGTGAGCTTCGGTCTGGCAAAGCTTTCAAAAGATACGGCCCACATACTCTCTTTTCTCTTGTGTCACTGTCCTAAAATTATGTGCTAGTTTCTCTAATTTCTTCTTTTTGTCCAAACTTTTTTTTTCTTATAGTATGAAAAATATTTAGAAGATAAAGCATAATAGGTTAATGTGGTTCTTCATGCAGTATTTTTTTTTTTATAAAACTGTACCAAATGTTGTGTTCCAATTCACGACAAGAGGCCTCAGTATTATTATTATTTTTTTTTTACATTTATTTAATGTATACATTTATAGTTATTTTATTACATATTTGCAATCACTTTGATACTAATTTCTGAACCCTTTATTTCAACGGTCTAGACACAAAACTCTTAACAGAGTCAGCTCAGACTGCATCCTGTCTAGTTTGAATCAGGTGTGTCATCATGACCCCTCATCTGCATTTATAAGTCTGTCTGGGACACTGAACACCTGTTCACTCTGCGGAGACCCTCTGGGTGTCTTGCTTGACCGAGGTCTTCACAAGGTCACTAGGTCAAACTTGTTTATATTCTTTTTGTGGTCAATATCTCTCTCACGCATTCATGCACACATTATTAAATTTTGTGCATTTAATAATGATGACTGGTAAAAAAAATATTTGTCAAAAAAGAAAGAACGATCTTGTGCTTGCTTCCATTCACATGTAACACAATTTCAAGTCAATAAAATAATTCACCATAGAGCATATTAATATAAATATTCTTATTAAAATCAACAAACGTTTTGTAACATTTGTTGATTTTAATATGCACTGAGCATTTTTTTGCACTTTATAAGAATAAAGAAGATTGCTAGCATCTCGGCATGTAATCCTTTTATTTGCATACCCAACAAACAAATTTCAAGAATTAAGGTTTTGTTGTTGTTGTTGTTTTGATCTATGGTGAATTATGATAAAAATATTTAAAAGAAGAAAAAAACAAACATTCTTTTACACTTTCACACACATTTTTTTTTTTTTTGACAGGTGTCAGATTGAGTGAAACATGCATGATCCACTGTCTGTCTTTCTGCTTCCAGTGAACAATAAAATCAATAAGCCCCGTAAAGCCGTGGATTACAGTGAATTTATAACAGCTAAGGGGTGTTAAAACCCCCCTTGGCTGTTACAAATTCACCGTAAACCACGGCCTTACAGGGCTTATTGCTGATATGGTTATTCCATATATGTATTAAGGTTTCATAAAATAAAGCACAGCAAATAAAATGTAATGATATTAATAAAAACATTATTCTTCCACCAAACAATGTAGTTCCTCAAAAAAGGTTGTGGTTGCAACAAAGTGATTGCTGAGCAACACACAAACGTAAACAAGGGTGTATGTTTGTAGAGTAATTTACTTAGAACGCGGCTCAACCAATCAGAATCAAGGACCGGAACTATTCGTTTTATATTTTATTGCAACTCTCAGATCAAATTTCTAGTAAATTTCACTAATTATTATAAAGAAACTGAAACACAAGTAAAACATTAAACACAACATTCTGTAAGTAAAAGAGTAAAATAGTATTGTACAATATACTCCACAATATACTCAATTAAACTATAACTTCCCTTACGAAAAAAGAAGTTTATTCAAGTGTGCTATTAGTATACATCTTTTAAACTAAAAATAGGAAAGTATACTTTTAGTCTACTACTTATGTACTTCTCAGAAATATGCTTAAAATGACATTTAAGTATACTTGATTTATACTTAGAAAAAGTCTAAATATATTTGAGCTATACTTGTGCTCTGAGAATCCGTTTTCATTGTTATACATGAGCGATGCTATTACACGTTCTGTACAAAATTTCCAAAACACAAGTGAAGAAGAAACCAAAACAGATGCTTCCACACTGCAAAAAATGCAAATACATATTTTCCATTTTACGAACCATTTTGAGTCTCAAATACTAAAAAATGCTATTTTCTTGAAACTAAAAACCCTTATCAGACCAACAAAATTACGCAAATGTTGTCCCAACTAGTCAAACACAGTTGTCTGAGCAAAGAATTTCATATTGTTGAAATTTTAAGGCTTTGTAAGTTACAAAGCAATAAATAATAAATAATCCAGTTACTGTTATATGATTATTGTTTTGCTGTTTGCTGACTTCATTTAAACTTTTTGTTGTTGTTGTTTTGTCATTATTGTTAGTTATTTGTTGTACTGTGACATAAAGATCTCATCTTTTTAATATTTGCTGATTGCCACCGTTCTTAAGGTTTGTGTATCTAGTTTTGAAGCCTAGATACTTTCAACAACTTACATCCATTCCCTGGATATTTTAATCTTGTAAAATGCTTTACAAACAAAGACAACATTGTCTACATATTATTCATAATGTTTTGTATGTTCAGATATTCATATAACAAAATATATACAAATTAATATCTAAATAGGGACATAGTAGTATACTTAAAGTATGATATAAAGTTCACTTAAAGAAAACTTACGAGTACATTTGCAGTGTAAAACTACTAATCTAGTATTTTACTTCAAAGTGTACTAAAAATGCATAGAAAGTATTTAATAAGTAAACTATCAGTATACCTATTAGTTCACTTTTAGTATACTTGCATGACAAACTGAAAACATAGATGTAAACTAGTTGTGTACTCAAAGTTTACTACTGTTATACTTAAAAGCATACTTTTATATACTAGAAAGTGGGCCAATTTAGTCCCAAGGAGTATTAAAGTAGTACACTGAAAAGTATACTACTAGTATGCTGATATTTGAATACTTACTACATAAAGTAAACTTAAAAACATACTTGAACTTTATTTAAGTATACTTAATAAAATAAACTTGAAGTATACTGCTTTTTGGTAAGGGTTAATTCAGCAATAAATAAATAATAAAATGTGTTAATTTTTTTATAACAACATCTCAAGGTCACGACTAGTCCGGTCTTCCCTGTGTTTAAAGCAAAATTCTGCGGTACCTGCATTATAATTATTTGAAATACAACATTTTAAAATTCTTTAGTACCTACCTACTATTTTCACAAATATCAGGGTAATTTTTAATTTCAGTTTTAAAGGGAAAGGATTAAACTGATACACTACAACACTAGAATATCTGTAATGTATGTACATTAGAAATGTGTGTAACGTAACTTGTGCAAGTGTGCATAACTGCACTTCATCTAATTCAGTACACTGGCAATTTATGTGTCGTACTTTTTTACTTTTATAATACTGTATATACCGCTGTAAAATGTCCTTACATCAACACATTTAATATCACCATATTTTCCTTAAATTGTCAACCTGATGAGCGTTATGCTGTGTCTCATCATCTCCTGAGAGACTGACTGCTGCCCTCTAGTGTAAGTCCTCTGTGATGTTCACTCTGGATGGTGAGACAGTAAAATTCATCTTTAGAAGGTAAAGTTACAACTTATTAACGTAAAGGGGGTTAATTCGTGAATGTAATGTCGAGGTGGAGCTTACCAGAAAGAGTGTAAATCTGCACAAAGACACGCTCCGCCACCCACGACAAACCAAACGCAGCTGTGCACACTGACTAGCTAACCGATGTTACTCATGACAGGTTAACGTTTTTTTTTAAACGTTGGGTTAAACGTTTAGTTGTCAAAAAATCTACAAAATCAATAAAATGACACGTTGTCACCACATGTGACATGGATATTAAGCCTAGATGGCGGTATCAAATTAATTGAAATACATTTCAAATACATACACCAATTAATATAGCAAAATAAATATTGTTATTAGTAGTAGTAGTAGTAGTATGTATGTATGTATATTATCAGTAGTATTGTTATAATTATTATTACAGTAAGTCTCCATAGCCGTTGATCAGAACGCCTATACAGCGTTTAAAGTGAATCCTGGAATGATGACGCAAACTCCCTCTGGATACGAATCGGTTCATTCAAACGAACTGCTCGAAAGAACTGTTTCGCGGAAATTAAGTCAGACTTCCTAACAGTAAAGCACTAATATAGTTAACACCCCTGCACATCCTGCTGTCATGATAGCCTAGTGGGCTAATTCACTGGAATAGTGAGGGGGGATATAAACAAAATCTCTTTGGATCCAGTTTATGAACTACAACACGTGAATAATGAGAATAAAATACAAACTGAATCGCATTACGTCATCTCTCAATGATTTTGGGAGTCAACCTCCCCAGAAAACTCAGTTTTGCTTCCAAATCCTTTCCGCAGAACTCTGAAACAACCTTTTGGTCTCTGTTGAGCAATGAACTGTAACCCTTTTAATGCCAGAATAATGAGACATACTTCTGAGGTGTTACTGAATGTCTTATTACACATTTTAAAACATTACATCGCTTCAGGGTTTTATATAAAATGCTTCAGCCGAATCTGTTGTCTTATATAAACTAAGTGAAAAGAACAACCATAATTCCAGCCTCCATGCGAAGTGATGTATTTGAATAAATAGAGCAATGTTCAATCAAAGACCAAGCACACTTTAAGTTTGCCAGTGTACATAGACACAGGCAGATCTGCACGCATGCTCTTATTCTCAAGCTTTTCGAAGTTTGCTGTCTGCCTATTGTTGTTTTATGCAAAAAGTCAGAGTCTGGATAGGACACACCGAGGGCCTTATGCAAATGACGTGTCTATCGGCTGGTGTGGGATACTGAAGAGGTGATTGCTCTTCTACTAACCCACTTTGTTAAATGTGTTTCTCTGAACCTTTTTGAGAAAGGCTGATTCAGTTTGACATCGGAGACCTGAGAAAAGCACCACGGGCGCAAGGATATAATCTACAGAGCCTGGATCTGTGGAGCGTTCCTGCCATAAGGTAAGCGTACAGTTAGATGTGCTTCTCCAAGTTTGTTTTTTTATCTTGTTTCCCAAATGCCAGCTCTCTTCTCAAGCAGTGACCGTTTTGTGGAATCATATTGTTTTGCATTGTACCTGTTCGCAGCTCTCTATATTGACAGATTTAAATGTTTTTGACTAGAAGAGATTAGGGTGGAGAGACAGAGTGATTGTGGTGAATGGTGAATGGGGATACCCTTGCTCTTATGAATATTACAACTAGCCCTTTACATAAAGGAGACCATTTGAAAGCTGGACACATTAGAATAAACCTCAAGATCATTTTACTGGCTGGGCCATGCCATGAATTGCCCCAGTGTCTGCATAAAGTTGTGATCCTGTAGGAAAATCAGCTGTATTTATCATTACAGATATTAAGATGAGCACAGAGGCTGTTGAACAGACAGAATCTCAGCATGAACAAGCTGGTAAGCAGACTTTTCACTCTCTGGAATATTGTCAATTGCTTTGAAATGCTAAAATGACCTTTTAATTAATGTACGATGACATTTGAAAGTAAATAACATTGAAATATCACATGCTAATTATAGTTTCTGTTCACGCTTTTAATGTCTTGAAAATTTTAAGGTATATGTAAAATGTTCTATGCCCAATCACACATATTATGTGATTACGTTCTTAAATATTTTAAATAATTCCACTACTTTTAAATCCAAATGTGAATTTTTTCAGGTAGTGGTGCAGAAATTTTCTCACAAATTCCAGTTATCGAGTCTGTTCCAGTTATCTGTGGTTAACTGCGAGCGCAATGTTCGCATACCGTTTTATGTTCCTTCGAAATGAGGATCATAATTTCACGAACTGCCACTGGGCTTCTTCACAATAACCGTTTGTGGTTATGACCAAAAGTTTAACTCTTTGTGTTGATGGGACACTGGTCACGCTCTCAGGCAAGCCTGCGCAAGTGGCTTTATGCCAACTGTTTTAATGTGGATTTCTACATTTGCTTTTTACACTTTGTTTGCCTCCCCATATTTTGACACTTAGATATTAAAAAGTTATTTTTGCAACTGAAGTTCAGTTGAATACAGAATCTAGGTGCGTGATGAGGGCAGGCTGATGGATGAGAAGTCTACCAGGATGTATGTGGCGGTTTGTTTGCAGTGAAGCGCTCATAGCCTCAGGCGGTACTGAATCATGGTCTGGTTACAATGGCTTCTGTACGGAACCGTCTTCTTTAAATGAGGAACTTGGGAGAAATGTCAATTCAGAGAGAGCAGAGTATTGTCACTCAATGTTCAATATATTTTTCATTTATGTTCCATCACCTCTGTGGTGTGAAATGTTTGAGTACGGATTAGGGTTTATGGTTAAACCTATCAGATGTCCCATCAGGTCACGTGATAACTACAAATATTTGGACTGAGCGAAAATGTTGTTCATGTTTACAAATAGTGTTGCATAAACCCTAACTGAAAAATACTAAAGTATATTTTATTATGTATCTAATATAAATATATATATATAAATCTATTTTTTTAAATATTTTTTAAATATTTTATTATTTTGGTTTAGAAACAGCTTTCATTTAGAAATTGCTAAATTTTACAATTAATTAGAAAAAAGCAAGTAACAGACTGAATTAAGCCTGAAATTCTAAAAGACTGATTCAGTATCAGTTCTCTTTTTTTATTTAGAACTTAATTTAAAAATAAATTCAAATTTAAAATAATTTTAAAAGTAGCATAATGTCTATGGAAGCACATGTGACTTAAATCTTCTGACTTTAAAATCAGTGATTTTAAAAGGATATGATGTCATTAAAACAGAAAATGGGTTACAGCTGGGTTTTATAATCATATTATTGTATAATTTAAAAATGTGTGTGTGTCTGAACGCGAGAGAGAGAGAGAGAGAGAGAGATGCACCTGGAGGTCTGTAAGTATTCAAATGTGAAGGCCTCTAAAAGTTGCCATGGAAACTCATTTGCATGATCTGATGATTTCCATACTGGAAGTTTGGCTCAGGAGAAGGGTAGATTTCCATATTGTGGAGTGAGTGAGTGCCGTTCTAACCACGGCCTCATAGAGATAGATTTGAATTTCAAATGAAGAGAGATTACCTGGTATTGACGACCTTTGAACCCCCGACTAACCCTCCTCGCTCGGTTTAATGGAACATTTGGGAGTTTGTTTTCATGGTATGGTCCATTATGATGAAAAACCCTTGAAAGAAATCATGATAAAAACACTAAATGTTTTCTAAAACGAGCTGGATCCAGTGGGAGACAGCTTGAATGCAAATGCATAACTCTTAGTTTGATACTAAACGTGATTGTCTTTTCATTTTCCAGACATTGAACAAAACAGCATTGACTTCACCAGACAAGTAAGTACAAACACTGTTTAACTTAATATTTGTCATCTGAAAACGACTGGTTTGGTATTCAAAGCAGCTCTTATGAAGAGAAACTCGACAGCTTGAAAGATTACAAAAGTTTTCTAGTGTGCTCGATTAGTGCATCAGATCAGCCTGTCATATGATCTAGTGTCGAGGACAGTCAAAAGTTTCGTGCACAGGAACTAGCTTCGGGCTTGTGAGGGCATTTGCATACTGTGCCTGCGGGAAGGGAAGGAATGTTTGTTAAAGGCCCTCTCTGGCAGAACGAGTCCAGCAGCCTTACTGGTCTCTGAGTACACACAAAGAGCACATACACATACACACACGCATAAACACACATGCCTGAGGACCAAAACATAAAAGCGAACCGCTTCACATCTTGAAATGTACGCCAGGTTTATGTTGTCTAATGAAGTCTTTGTTTCATGTACAGATTAAGACTGAGAACCTGAATGATTCACCTCATTCTGGATCGTCACATAAGACATGCCACTTGACTCAGGGATCACCCGTGCCTGGTGGACAGCTTACTGGGGTACATCCTTATCAAACCTGTCATAGGGTATCATGAAATCCATCAAGAACCTGTTCAGGTCATATATTTCACACAAAAAAATGTGTTTCTCGTTAAAAAAAAAAAAAAAAAAAAAAAAAAAAAACACTACACTCTTTGGCACTGTAACAGTGATAATAGTTAAACAACACTTCAGCAACTAATTCCAATTTTAAAATGTATTCATTTATGAGAAAAAAGGTGATATGTTAAAAATTTATTTGTTTTACTAATTCAGGTTTGTTGAGAAACATTTATTTATTGTGTTTATTTATTTCATTATTTAAATATTTATAAACTTGGTAGTATTTGTTAACTGTCTTTAATTCATAATTATTAAAATATTTTTTTTAAATAAAATCAATTGGGAAACACTTCACAAAAGATTCATTAGTTAACTACATCAGTTAACATGAACTAAGAATTAACAATACTTCTATAGCATTTTTAATCTTAGTCAATGTTAATTTCAGCATTTACAAATGCATTATTAAAATCACAAGTTGTTTTTGTTAACATTAGTTAATAAACTGTGAACCAACATGAACGATGAATGTCTAACATTATTAACTAACATTAACATATTTTTAATAACATTAACAAAGATTTATAAATATCGCAATAAATGTATTGTTCATTGTTTGTTCATGTTAACAAATGACACATTGTGAAGTATTACATGTTCTAAAGTATCAAGTGTTTATTTATTTTATTATTCAAGTATTTATCAAATTTGGTAGTATTTATTAACTGTCTTTAATTTAGAATTATTTAAATAAATTCCTAAAATAATAATTTAAAAACATAATACAGTTTTAATACAGTAAAAGATAATCTAGTACAGTCACATTTTATTAAAAAATATATATATTAAAAATGTATTCTATCATCCAAGTATTCATTATAGTATTCAAAACCTGAGATATTAAACACTTTTATTGTTTAGGTATTTATGGGGGAAAAATACATATATATATATATATATATATATTTATATATTTTTTTTTTTATTTATGTTTTTTATTTTATTTTTTTAGATTGTCTTGTATTAGTAATGATTTAAATGAATTATTGAAATAAAATAAATTGTTTTAATACAGCAAAATATAATCTAATAGAAAAAGGAAAAATCACTGGGGTAGTGAGATTTTCGATGAAATGTGCTTGAAAATAATGTCATAATGCACTTTTTAAAATATGTTAGAATAATGTTTTTCTTAATATTTTCTGTTCATATTTCAGTTTGAAAGTTTTAGTAATTTTGTTGTTTTTGTCCTTTTATTAGTTTCATTTTTATAATATGTCTGCATAGTTTTTGTAATCCATTTTTATTTCAGTTTCAGTTTTAGTCATTTTTTGAATCAAGTTGAGAAAATAAGTAATTTTCCAACTAACTGAATTTAAAGAGGTTTTTGTTTTTACGTATTTTATTTTATTTCAGTTAAATATGTATTTATTTATTTATTTATTTATTCATTCATTCATTCATTCATTCATAAAGCTTGTTAGTATTTCACTGTCTTGTATTCAAGATTCACATTTAATGTACTCACCCCCTTGTGATCCAAGATGTTCATGTCTTTCTTTATTCAGTCGTAAAGAAATTATGTTTTTTTGAGGAAAACATTTCAGCATTTTTCTCCATATAATGGACTGATATGGTGCCCCGATTTTGAACTTCCAAAATTCAGTTTAAATGCGGCTTCAAATGATCCCAGCTGAGGAAGAAGGGTCTTTTCTAGCGAAACGATTGGTTATTTTCATTAAAAAAATACAATTTAAATACTTTTTAATGTCAAATGCTCGTCTTGCCTTTCTCTCCCTGAACTCTATATATTCTAGTACAAGACAGTTAGGGTATGTCGAAAAACTCCAATAATATTTTCTCCCTCAACTTCAAAAATCATTTCAAAATCATCCTACATTGCTGCAGAAGTACCGACCCAGTCTTTGCAAAGTGAACATGCAAAGAAGATCACACACCCTTAACAAAAAAGGTAAAACAGCGATATAGGACGATTTTAAGGTTGAGGGAGAACATGAGAAGGGAGTTTTTCGACATACCCTAACTGTCATGAACCAGAACAAAAACAGTCCAGGCAGAGTAAGACAAGATGAGCGTTTGACATTAAAAAGTATATAAATTGTATCTTTATGAAAATAACCGATCGTTTCGCTAGATAAGACCTTTCTTTCTCGGCTGAGATCGTTTGAAGCCGCATTTAAACTGCATTTTAGAAGTTCAAACTCGGGGCACTATACCAGTCCATTATAGAGAAAATGCTGAAAAGTTTTCCTTAAAAAAACATAATTTCTTTACAACTGAAGAAAGAAAGACAGGAACATCTTGGATCACAAGGGGGTGAGTACATTATATGTGAATCTTTGTTTTGGAAGTGGATTCTCCTTTAACTGTCTTGAAAATATTGCTATGATGCAAAACATCTTAATAGACTTTATGCAAAATATGTTTACTACTTTCCTCTCTTTTTTGTTTTTGTTTCGATTGAAATGTGACCTGAGCGTGTTTTTGTGGGATTCAGTCTAAAGTTTGCACAAAGTGTGATTGTGTTAAAAGACAAAGCACGTAATGACTGATGATTGGTGTTTTTTTAGGAGCTGCCCTCCCTGCACCCTCTGCCCCAGCTTGTCCTGATGCCTGGATCTCACCTGTCCTCTCCTTCATCATTTCTCCTCTCACAGGCCCAATCAGGACACCAAGGTCAGTGGATGTACTGACTTATATTAGGGACGACGCTGTTCATCAGTATGCTTCAATCAATGAGAAAAATCTTTTTGTCTGATGTAACTACAGTACATATGTATAATGTTTTCTACAGCACTGCTGCAGCCCAACCTGCTTTCCTTGCAATCCCAGTCGCAGACAGGACTCCTACCACACCAGCCTGGTCTCGCACTCACTCCTCAGGTACATCACAGCCTAATGCTGGATTACTAAGAATGATATTTAAGATCGTGAGAAAATAAAAAAAAAATGCATGTAAGCAAAATGATAACAACTGATTTCCTACACTCTAATATTTCTAATTTTCTCATAAGGCAATGGGCAGGTCAGGTCTGGGCGGGTCCTCTATGGATGGACACCTGGACATGTCTCACTTACAGGTGCCTAAACATGTGGGATCACCTCAAGATGAACCCAATGACCTGGAGGAACTCGAGCAGTTTGCTAAAGCCTTCAAACAGAGACGCATCAAACTCGGCTTTACTCAGGTCAGACTTTGTGCCTGATTTTATAACACTTTTAGCTGTAGATTATATAAATCTTTTTTACATTAATAATAAATAACATCAGTTTCCCATTTATATGAACATCTTTTCATTTATTATTCTCTTCATTCATTCAGCTCTATCTGAAAACAGACTATAAGTTATAACAGCAGCAAAACTGCACTGAGAACGCATGTTAAATGCATTTCTTTTTATAAAAAAGCATTGATTCAGTTCCTGAAATTAAACTAAATGTAAAGCAGTAAACATTATGCATAATTATAATTCATATTTGAATTTGAGGAAGTATATTTGCAATAGAACAATGCTTACATAAATTCATATAACCACTGTAAATTTTATTTTTTATTTTTTGCATTCTTACTGCATTTTGCACAACACCACAACATATGGGAAATATGTATTTTATAGAAATTAGCATTTAATTAAAATACATTTCATTATATTTAATACATTTACAAAATTTATGGAGCATTAGTGATTGTCAGACCAATGAAACTCATATATATTGTGACTTTTTTATTATTGGTATTTTATTACATTTTCTTTAATGTTCTTAATGTTCATGTTTCTTGATGTTAACAAAATTAGTTAACTAATAACTAATGCTAACTAATGAACCTATACACACACACACATATATATATATAGGTTCAGTAGTTAGCATCAAGTATATATAGTACTACTTTAGTTAACATGAATTAAGAATGAATACTAATACTACTAGTACAGCATTTATTAATTATTATTATTATTAAATTATTTATTACTAAAATCACAAGTTGTGTTTCTTAACATTAATTAATGCACTGTGAATTAAGATAACAAAGAACTGTATTTTAATTTACAAAGATGAATGAATTCTATAATAAATGTATTGCTCATTGTTCATTCATGTTAGTTAATACATTAACTAACATTAACTAATGGAACCTTATTGTAAAGTGTTACCATTTTATGTACTATAAAAAATATATTAAGTATTATTAGATTGGATTTATATTTACAAAATACATTATATAACAATGTCTTTTTTAAATTTCAAATGTCTGTGGGTATTAGAAACCCATATTTAATCTGAAAAGAAGCCAATTATTTTATTACTCTATGTTACCCAACCCTGTTGTGAACCTGATCCAGTTCTCAAACTCTTCTGCGTTGTGGCTGCAGGGTGACGTGGGTCTGGCCATGGGAAAGCTGTATGGAAATGACTTTAGTCAGACTACCATCTCACGTTTTGAGGCTCTCAATCTTAGCTTCAAAAACATGTGCAAACTCAAGCCCTTGCTGGAGAAGTGGCTGAGTGATGCAGGTATGTGGTGCTGCCCTCTTGTGGACAGAACTAACCAACGTTTATTTGTAAGCATTGGTAGCCCTTTGTTTTGTGGACTGCAGTATAAATACCTGCAATATTAAACCTTATCTTCCCTCTCCTCAGAGAACTCGCCATCTGACTCCATGACCAACCCCACCACCTTACCACCCCTCATGGAGGGTTATGGAAGGAAGAGGAAAAAGAGAACAAGCATTGAAACTAACATCAAACTCACACTAGAGAAACGCTTCATAGATGTGAGTCTGTATTATTTTAGTATTTTACTATTATTTTAGCAACTTTCAGATGCTTGTCATGTCAGGTGGTATTGCTTAAGGAGATGGACATTCACAATCCAGAGAGCATTTGATTAATAAAAAGTGAGAGCAAGAAGAAATTATTTATATTTTTAGTGTGGACAGAGATTAGTTATAATTAATAGCAATATAGTACAATATTGTAGCATTTATAATCTGTTACTTAAAGTTGATTTCGTCCGCTTTGTATATTAGCATGTGGAGGTTTAATCTCAAAGGAGAAGTCCACTTCCAAAACAAACATTCATATTAAATGTACTCACCCCCTTGTCATCCAAGATGTTCATGACTTTCTTTCTTCAGTCGTAAAGAAATTATGTTTTTTGAGAAAAAGGTTTCAGCATTTTTCTCCATATAATGGACTGATATGGTGCCCCGATTTGGAACTTCCAAAATGCAGTTTAAATACGGCTTCAAACGATCCCAAACGCTCATCTTGTCTTACTCTGCCTGGACTGTTTTTTTCCAGTTCATGACAGTTAGGGCATGTTGAAAAACTCCCATCTCATGTTTTCCCTCAACTTCAAAATCGTCCTATATCGCTGTTTAACCTTTTTTGTTAAGGGTGTTTGATCTTCTTTGCATGTTTACTTTGCAAAGACTGTGTCAGTACTTCTGCAGCGATGTAAGATGATTTTGAAATGATTTTTGAGGTCGAGGGAGAAAATATTATTGGAGTTTTTCGACATACCCTAACTGTCTTGAGCCAGAATACATAGAGTTCAGGCAGAGCAAGACAAGACGAGCGTTTGAGATTAAAAAGTATTTAAATTGTATTTTTTAATGAAAATAACCGATCATTTCGCTAGATAAGACCCTTCTTCCTCAGCTGGGATCATTTGAAGCCGTATTTAAACTGCATTTTGAAAGTTCAAAATCGGGGCACCATATCAGTCCATTATATAGAGAAAAATGCTGAAATGTTTTCCTCAGAAAACATAATTTCTTTACGACTGAAGAAAGAAAGACATAAACATCAAGGATGACAAGGGGGTGAGTACATTATATGTGAATCTTTGGTTTGGACGTGGACTTCTCCTTAAACTATCGTAAGATTTAGAAAACTATAAGATGTCACTACTTGCTCGAGACAGGTAAGCTTAGCTTGCTCCTGTTAAACTGTACTTACTAACATGGAGTAACAGGTCCTTTGCATTTAGCGATGACAAAGTGTAGCAGTTTGTTTGCAGCGCCCCCTGCCGGCTGTGATACATAAACACATTTTCTACCCCATACAGAACCCAAAACCCAACTCTGAAGAGATCACACTTATCTCTGAGCAGCTATCCATGGAGAAGGAAGTAGTACGGGTTTGGTTCTGCAACCGGCGGCAGAAAGAGAAAAGGATATACTGCCCCGTCTCCACTTCACCCATTAAGTCTCACAACTACAACCCTCGTCTGGTAAGTCTGAGCATTCAGTACTGAACTGCTCTCTGTCTTGAATACCTCAATCCAGTTCAGAGGAAATTAACTGTATGTGACCCTGGACCACAAAACCAGTCATAAGGGTCAATTTTTTTAAAACTAAGATTAGTACATCATTTGAAAGCTTTCCATTGATGGCCTGTTAGGATAGGACGATATTTGGCCAGGATACAACTATTTGAAAATCTGGAATCTGAGGGTGCAAAAAAAAATCCAAATATTGGGAAATTCACCTTGCTCAAATGAAGTTCTTAGCAATGCATATTACTAATCAAAAATTAAGTTTCGATATACTTACAGTAGGAAATTTACAAAATATCTTCATAGAATATGATCTTTACTTAATATCCTAATGATTTTTGGTCTAAAAGAAAAATCATATCATTATGACTCATACATTGTTAAATAAACATTAAATACATTTTTTAAGGAATGTTGAAATTTATGAAATTTACCATTGAGATTTGGTGATATCTTCCACTAGAAAACAGCCCTAAATATTTTATTTTATTTTTCAAAGGTTTGGGGTCCGTAGGACTTTTTTAAAAGAAATTTATACTTTTATTCAGCAAGGAAAAATCTAATTGCTCAAAAGTGACAGTAAATGCACTTAAGGCTGACTGGAGTAATGGTTGCTGAAAATTCAGCTTTGCCATCACAACATTAAATTACATTTTTAAGTATGTATTTAAATAGAAAACAATTACTTTTAATTGTAATATTTTGCAACATTATTTAAAGACAGTTATACATTACTGTTTTTCTGTATTTTTGTGTAGTGTATTTCATGATTTTTTTTATCTCTACATGATGAAATGAGATTAATTAATAGCCACAATATGTTATAATAAATCATAAATTAATAATATATCCTCCTGGCATGTTTATAAGATTATCATCCATGTTTTGGAAGGATTGTGGTTGAAGGGATGTTTGTTTATTTAAAAAAATAAATCTGATTTTCTACTAATCAGTTTCATTTCCTGTTTCAGCCTTCAACTTCTCGCTCGTTCAGTCCACTCGCCACTGGAGGTGGTAAGTATTGAGCTGGTGCCTCGACAGTCCAAACTCTTGCCGTTGAAGGAAAATGTAATGTTGGGAGATTAATAAACTTGCAATATCCAATCATAACTTTAAATGGTTAGTTAACCTAAAAATGAAAATTCTGTCATTTATTACTCACCCTCATGTCGTTCCAAACCTATAAGACCTCCGTTCATCTTCAGAACACGAATGAAGATATTTGTGATGAAATCTGAGAGCTTTCTGACCCTGCATATACAGCAATGCAACTAACCACGTTCCAGGCCCAAAAAGGTAGTAAGGACATCTATATAGTAGTCGACATCAGTGGTTCAACCTTAATTTTATGAAGCTACGAGAATACTATTTGTGCACAAAGAAAACAAAAAAAGGACTTTATTTCACAATTTCTTTTCCGTGTCAGTCTTTGATGCTTGTTCACAAGAGAACCATGATGGAAGAGAAGAAATTTAAGTTATTTTTGTACACAAAAAGCAGAACATTAATGTGTGTTGGCAGTGTATGTACACATCTATCCTACAATGATAAAAATCCATGCAGTGGTTTTTAATTAATCTGTAAAAATAATATCCCCTTTTGCAAATCGAGCCATTCTCAGATGCCTGTCGTTGTGGCATCACACCAGCAGAGGCCATTCCCAGGATAGTTGATTGACATGAGCGTCTTACCTCAGATCCGCCTTACATCACCTGTAACGGTCCTACCTCCACTGTTTCGATGCCGGAGCAGGGATGTAAATTCCCTGTAATATCTCAGATTGAGCGATTGAGGTGTTGTGTTGCTGGATGTAATAATGAACATAGTGGGCGTCATTTACTCCCGACATCTGAGCAGCTGAAGATGCAGTGGGTTATGTTTGTTTGTGAAGGGCATGCGCCTCCCGATCTACATAAATGCGTCTGTGTTTGCGCAAATCATTCGTGATCCAGCTTCACTTACAGCAGAAGTGAGTATGAGGTTTTTTTTCAACTTATGGAAAATGGGCATCCGATGACCATTTTAACAATATTTTTACTACCTCTCTGGGCCTTGAATGTGTCAGTTGCGCTGCTGTATATGCAGGGTCTTACAAGAAAGCTCTTGGATTTACTCAGAAATATTTTAATTTGTGTTCTGAATATGAAGGTCTTACGGGTTTGGAACGACATGAGGGTGAGTAAATAATGACAGTATTTAAGTTTTTGGGTGAACTATCCCTGTAATACCCGTACATTTTGACAATCAAAAAGCACAGGTATTACAAGTACAGGTACAGGTTTGAGCACTCAGGCATTAAAAACATAACAGAATAACTCCTGCTTTGAAACTAAACGTATTGTGAATAGTGCTGTGTAGGCTAAATGAATTTGTCATTACTGTTTGTCCTGCAGTGTCATCAAGCTCCTCCCCCAGCAGCCCCAGTCGAGGCTCCTCCCCCAGCACTCTGTCCACTACATCCAGTCCACTGACCGCACAGGGGGTCAACCAGACGTTCAACACAGGGTAAAACCACAGCGAGTACCTTCACACATACTACCATCTTAAGTTAACTAGAGAACGAGTAAAATTTACAAAAAAAATGAATTTGACTCTTCCTCAGATCCTGGTATCGCTGGAACACCACATCATATCACCACTGAGCCCCTCTGAAGGCAACAGCTTTACTGCGTAACTCACCAAACGAGAGAGGAATACTCATTCTGTAATGTTTACAACCAGCACTAAATGAGGAGGCAGAACGCAGAGAACCACTGCTCTGCTTCTCATGGTCTAATGTTCAAAGGGCTTGTGAATAGAGCTTCACCGCTAATTACCGAAGGGAAAAAGCACTAATATGCAACGGCACATTGTTTAGATATGCAGTCTTGCTACAAATCTGTGCATGAAACCTTATTTTACTTTCTGTGCTAAATCGCTGTGCCAATTTGTTTGGAGATGAAGGTTCAAATCTGGCTTTATGTGTATTCGTAACGTTCATGTAAAAAACTGCACGCAACCAAATACAAAACCACTGATTTTTGAATATCTTGTTTACATACTGCTTTATTAGATTTTTTTTTCTCTGTTGCTTTATATTACGTAACAGGATTCTTTTGTGATGAAGTTTCATATGCTAGTGTCTCTTGAGCGTTATTGGCCCTGCTCAAGGTCAAAACTGGAACAGCTGGCTCTGACTTGTGCAGTAATGTTGAGACAACATTTAGTGGATCAGTCAACACAGTTTACAGTTCTCAATATATTTCCAGCATACACCTAGTTTTGTGTTTCTGTAAGGATTTCTGGCAGGGAAATTTTTTTATATGCCTGGCGTGGAATACGTGCATTTCACACTATTTTTATGCAACATTGTCCAAAACATTTGAAGTGCCTTTGAGTTTCACATTTTAGCTTTTATGTAAGATTAATATTATCAAAATATTGTTTGTTTGTTTGTTTGGTTGTTCTTTGCTTTTTTAAAAAAATTGAATAACACTGTTGTACATTTCAGTTTCACTGTTTGACTGTTATTAAAATTTGCACTTACATTTGTCTCTTTTTTACACTATTCAACCCTAATGTAGTGTACACCTTCCAATTAATAAGTTGTTATGGTTTTATGGGTGCAGTGCAGTGTGCTTTGTTGTAATATAACAGATTGTTTTATATAAACTGAGGAATTTTGCATTGTGCTCTGTATACACACATATAAATGCCCATTTCTGCCACATAAGAAAAAACAATGCTTTGGCCAATTATAGCTATGAAATATAAAGTCATAATTATGAGATAAAAGCAGAAATTATAAAATATTAAGTGTAAGTGTGACATAAAAAGTTTAAGGGCTGGTTTTAAAGACTAAGACAGGATTAAGCCATAGTTCAATTAAGACATTAAAGTAATTTTTATAAACATGCATTAGAATAACTATTCCTGGTGTGCATCTTGAGACAAAACAAGGGCACTGACATATTTCAAGATGAATTAGTGCAAGATTCCTCTGATTTAAACAGCTCAGACTTACATTTTAGTCTGGGACTAGGCTTTAGGGGTAAATAACATAAAACAATCAAAATTATGACATTAAACTTTTTGTAATAATTATGATTTTGTACCTCAAATGTATAATTTCTTACAACTTTTTCAGTTGTATATCATTTCAATTTTTCATCATAATTTTGACTTTTAACACAATTTTCTAATAAAATAACATGATAGTAACAATGATTTAACACAACCTTTAACCACCAAATCATCATCTACGTAAAGGCATTAATGCATTAACAAAACATGAGTAAATTAACATGATCCTTAGACAAACCATTAATCCATCGCATGCAACCTAACATAAAAATTTAGAATTTATCAGAGATAATAAATAGTGATAAATACAAAAATTACAGGACGACAAATGTCAAGCTGTAACTTTAGGCCTACTTAAGCATATAATGGCAATAAAGAGATTAGCCGATATGTTTTTAATAATCAATACTAATTTCACAAGACATGGATCCTGCAATAGCAGGGTGATTTGAGCCTGTGGGGAGGTTGAGCCACCCCTAGTTTTTAGGTAACCTTAACCAAAATTAATGATATGACCACAAATATATTAAGTTACCAATTTTACTCACCCTGTGATGGAGAGAGGCCCATGGAATAATTAGTAACTGCATAAGTTAAAAAAAACATTTTTTTGCTGTTCAGACTGATTTTTTATGTTCAGAGACTCATGCTTCCTGTGTCTGAAAAATTACAGACAATTCTAAAAAAATATTGTGTGTTTGTGCTTTATGAAGTTAATATGAGGTAATATGAGGCTATACTGTTAACATGACGTTAGTTCTAAACTGCTGGATCATACAAGTTTGTTAAAATGTTAGCAGTGGGGTAAGTTGAGCCAGTGGCTCACCCATTCTTAAGATTATGAAGTATGACTTTACTGTACTTCTAGATAATATTTAATTAATTTTACACCAAAGATTTCTGATTGTGTTCTTTGTTTTGAAAATTTTAACTGGGCCTTGTTTATTAAAACTGCCCATTGGTCGGCGCCGATAGCCTTGTGGTTAGTGAGCCGACAAATAGCGCAACTGTGCTTGCGGCGACCCGAGCTTGATTTCCGTCTCAAGGTCCTTTGTCGATCTGCTCCCCTCTCTCTGTCCAGTACTTTCCTATTATCTCTCTACTGTCCTGTCCATTAAAGCCACAAAAAAGCCCAGAAATATATAACTTAAAAAAACTGCCCACTGAAGTTATGTAATTGTATTTCCCTTTAACATTTAGAAGTGGGATGTTGAGAACTATTTGGCCAGTTCTGTAAGGTCAATTGTAGTGCTTCCTTCTTTTATTTAATTCTTCAATTTGAACTGTATTTTGCTCTAAAATGTTTTAATAATTTAACAAATGCCTTCAAAGTTGTGAACTGTATCTTTAAATAAAACAAAGTCTTCCATCCATTCATTCCATTATCCGTACTGCTTTGTGCTTAAAGGAGTTAGTGCCCTACCCAGCATCTTAAGCCACAGGCGGGGAAACAATGTAAGGATGGTCAATCCATCACAAGGCTCACACATAGATTTTAAGAAGTCATTTTTTTTAAATTTCTCTTCCTTTGATATAGCACGAGGTGAAAATATTTAGTTTTACTTCAGCATAATCAATAGCACAGCTTAACTCCGTGTGGCTCAACTTACCCCTCACTGGGGGCAAGTTGAGCCAAGAGACCACTTTTTCTTTTTTTTTTTTGGACATATTTTGAAAGCAGTTCATATTAGATCCAATGTGATTATTATTCCCAAGGATGCACCACATCCTGAAATGTATGTACATATTGAAGTTGGACCCATTATTGTCATGTGCTCACTTTAAACACCTGGCTCAACTCACCACGCTCTCCCCTATAATTATTCTGATCTGTTTGTCACACAAAGCTATGGTTTGGCTTCAGAAGATGTGGAATATAGTGTGTTAGCTGTATGGACCACTTTTATGGCACCTGCTTTCGAAGCTTGAAAAGGTCTCATTTTATGTTCCACATAAGACCATAGGTTTGGAAAAATGTAAAAGAAACTCAAGTGTCATTTTTTTTTCTCCTAGTCACAAGTGACTATCCTGCTTGTTCCGGAAACAGGTGTTACTTGATCGGAATATAACGTATGTTAGTTAGTCACTGTCCCTCAAATAGCCTTGATATAATGAAGGATTGAGCATGTCAGTTAAAACACACATACAGATTGAAGGGCCTCCCAAAGGTGGATCGCAGGGAAGGGCTGCTATTTTATACGCACCCGGACAAACCTGTTCTCTGTGCCCACTGATTGGCTCAATCATGCCGTTCTGTCCTGCTCGTCCGGTTTCGGCTAGACTGTTATACTGTTATTTTCCATCCCACAGTTTTATCCAGAGCATTCTGAGTTGTACACACACCTGGACTGTGACAACATGCTGGCTGTTCTCTTCATCCTGGGGATGCTTTGTCCCCTGAACTCTGCAGGTAGAAAACAATATTTTTACAGCTTCACATTACTACTGTTGCCTAATATTTGTTGTCAGCAAATAGTGTTTAAACATTTAATAAGAGTTTATTCTAAGGTTTTATTTATGATTTTCATTTTAGAAATACCAATTAAATTGCTGGATCCTACAAATGACGGTGTGGTGGCAAATGTATTCCCAAATGCTTTTCTGCTGAGGTGGCCTGACTGCACTCTTTACGGAAACAGGAGTGCTGGACTGGTGTACACGGAACTGCCAACGAATGATAACAGTATGCATAACTTTCATCCTGAATGTGGCTCACGTGTTGTTGTTTAGATCTTAAGCATTATGACTTGTGTGTCTTGCAGAAACACAGATTTTCACCGTTCCATCTTGTACTGCCAGTCTGCCAGGGCTCCTTCTGCAAAACCTCAAAAATGGAACAACATACATGTAAGTGTGTGTTTGTACGGGTTTATCTCACATATCAGCTTTTGATTTAAATCAAAGCTGGGATATGGTGTAGCTATACTCTAATAAACACCCTTATATTAATATGAAAACCTTTTAATCCATGGGAGTTCACTATAATGTCTACAGTCTGTGTGTGTGTGTGCGTGTGCATGTAACCAATTAAGCAAATCAAATCTCATCATTTGAAGGCTAAACAACAATTCTAATTGTCTTTCAGAATGGAGTACAAAATTGAAGGCACAAATCAGACAAGCGCAAACTTGACTGCGACGACTACCAACGGTAACAGTAATATATATATAGTCATTTTTAAGCATCTTGTAATATATGACGTAGGCCTACATGATACATGATTGTAATATATCTTGCCTTTCTTCCCAGCTCTTGCTTACGAGCAGATAGACAGTGGTCTTGAAAGGCGCAGCGGAGCCATGGTGGTCATCACCGTCATTCTGTCTCTGGCTATGGTGATTCTCCTCGTTGGCCTCATTATTAGCATCTTCTTCTCCTAGGCTGAACACAATGCACTTCAACAATATATATGCTGTCTGTTTCATTTCAAAATGAACTCAGACATATTTCAGATTCTTTGAGAGATGACTTTCTTTTACTTTAAGTCAATACAAATAACAATGTGTCTATATTGTAACAGGGAATTACACAAATGTATATATTTTAAAATTTCAAACTGAATTTTAAAAAATTGTGGTGTACTGCATTTCAAAATAAATTCCGTTCCTTAAATACGCAATTTGATGATTTTTTTTTTAACACATAAAGACGTTTCATCATAACTGGAAAGCAGATTTTAACAAAAAGACTGAAATGCATTCTCGGGAGAGGTGATTTTTTAATAAATGTCAGGTTGCCCTGGTGAAAAAAACAGCATATGCTGGTAGGTATGTTTTGATGCTGGAATGCTGGTTAGGTAGGTTTTGATGCTGGTTTAAGCTGGTCCTTTGCTGGTCTAAGCTGGTCCTTTGCTGGTTTATGCTAGTCATGTTGCTGGTCAAGGACCAGCATGAACCAGCAAAGGACCAGCTTAAACCAGCATCAAAACCTACCTAACCAGCATATGCTGTTTTTTTCACCAGGGTGGGGCAAGTTGTCACATGATTTGTTTTTAATACAGGTAATAAAATAAAATTTCTGTTGTTTGTTTGTTTATTATTTTTATTTATTTATAGTACTAAAAATAAAGGTAAGCTAATACTCAAATTTGTGCCATTAAAAAACATACATAGCGGTGCAATCTGCATGTGTTTAAAAAAATGTAGGCCTATTTTTCCTGGACAATAAATCCAATTATAGTCAAACGTACGTGCATACAGATAAACTGACTTTCAAAATAATAAATGAATAAATAAGTAAGTAATACTAAACAATAGTGATCAGTGAAAACTTGTTTGTAAGGTTTGAACACACCTGATTGCTAATAATGAAGCGTAATGATTTTCACCTGTTATAATGAACGATATCGCCACAGTTTGGGTCTTTATTTGATACCACGACCTCATTGTTTTCTAATAAAGGAGATACTGCGTTTTATTCACAAACATTTGCTGGTTATTCTTAGTCGAAAAAATGTATTTACAGCTTCAATCCAAAAGCAGATTCCTCGACCTTCATTTAACCAGCGGTTTACATGACTGGGACATGAACGAGGAAATCAAGTTGACGACGACGACTGATCAGTTTTACCACGGTAAAAGAATTTAGTGAGTAATCCACTCAAATATGCGAAACCGAGGTGTTTTCCAGTATGGCTGAGGTGTCGTGGTTTGGCAGATGATAAGCGGACTGACCAGTATCTGGCTCAATGGCACTACGCGAGAATCTCCAGAAGATCTTTACCAGCAGCAGCAGCGGCACACAGGAGCTACCAGCTGCCCCTCAGCAGCAGAGGTGTGTTCATACAACACTAGCCTGCTCATGACAGCACACTAATGGAGCTTTTGTATGCATTTAAATGTCTAATAAGAACTGCTATACAAGGTATTACGAGAAACCAGTGTAAAAAAAAAAAAAAAAAAAAAAAAATATATATATATATATATATATATATATATATATAACAAAAAGAGTTAGTCCTGAAAAATAATTATCATGCATAAAAATTAATGTTAGCTATGAAAAACACAACTGAATGTTGGAATGTTGTTTACTTCTGAAAATATATCATTTGTGACCCTGGACCACAAAACCAGTCTTAAGTCGCTGGGTTATGTTTGTAGCAATAGCCAAAAATACATTGCATGGGTCAAAATTACTGATTTTTGTTTTATGCCAAAAATCAGTAGGATATTAAGTGAAGATCGTGTTCCATGAAGATATTTTGTTAATTTCCTACTGTAAATATATAAAAACTTAATTTTTGATTAATAATATGCATTATTAAGAACTGTATCTGGACAACTTTAAAGGTGATTTTCTCAGTGTTTTGATTTTTTTTTTTTTTTGGCACCCTCAGATTCTAGATATTCAAATAGTTATATATCGACCAAATATTGTCCTATCCTAACAAACCATATATCAGTGGAAAGATTATTCATTCAGCTTTCAGATGATGTATGAATCTCAGTTTGGAAAAATTGACCCTTATGACTGGTTTTGTGGTCCAGGGTCACATTTGAAAAAAAATGAAAATGTTATTATTATTTTTGTAGTGTTGTTTATAAATGTCTAAAATAAATTTTAGATGTATTTATATATTTATAGATGACAGTAAATAATATCTCGTTATTTTCATGTGGGAAACCACAAATAATTTTACAAAATGAGATGCCTCAAACAATACAATACCACACAAATACATAACACTAACTAGCTGTGTACTGAGCATTTGTATGCATTTAAATGTCTAATAAGAACTGCTGTACAAGGTATTACGAGAAACCAGTGTACAAAAAAAAAAAAAAAATATATATATATATATATATATATATATATATATATATATATATATATATATATAATATACATATATACATATATACACTACCGTTCAAAAGTTTGGGGTCAGTAAGACTTGTAATAGTCTTTAAAGAAGTCTCTTATGCTCATCAAGGCTGCATTTATTTGATTAAAAATATAGAAAAAAAACAGTAATATTGCAAAATGTTTTTACAATATAAAATAATGTTTTTTATTTTAACATACTTTAAAATAGAATTTATTCCTGTGATGAAAAGCTGAATTTTTATCAGCTGTTACTCCAGTCTTAAGTGTCACATGATCCTTCAGAAATCATTCTAATATGCGGATTTATTATTAGAATGATCAATGTTGGATAATATCAACAGCTGTGCTGGCAAATATTTTTTGGAACCTGTGATTTTTTTTTTTTTTTTTTTTTTTTTTTTTTTTTTATATATATATATATATATATATATATATATATATAAAACAAACAAAAAAGTTAGTCCTGAAAAATAATTATCATGCATAAAAATTAATGTTAGTTATGAAAAACACAACTGAATGTTGTTTACTTGTGAAAATATATCATTTGAAAAACAATGAAAATGTTATGTATTATTTTTGTAGTGTTGTTTATAAATGTCTAAAATTAATTTCAGATGTATTTATAGATGACAATAAATAATATCTCGTTATTTTCATGTGGGAAACCGCAAATAATTTTACAAAATGAGATGCCTCAGACAATACAATACCACACAAATACGTAACATTAGTTGGGAAAAACTATTTTAAGAAATAATAAAATTAGTACTGAAAAATAAATTATTTTATTACAAGTATGTATTATGTTTGTTGTGTTATGTTTAAAATGTATAAAACAAATTATTTTACAGTGCCCTCCACAAATATTGGCACCCTTGGTAAATATGAGCAAAGGCAGCTGTGGAAATAAATCTGTACTGTTTATCCTTTTGATCTTTCGTTAAAACAAATCACAAAATTCTAATATTTCACTAAAGTAAAAAGATAAGTGGGGGGAGAATCTCATTATGAAATAAATGTTTTTGTCTAGTTCACATTGGCCACAATTATTGGCACCCAGTTATTGCAAAGTCCTTTTCCCAAGATAACAGCTCTGAATTTTCTCCTATAATCCCTGGTGAGTTTGGAGAACACCTAACAAGAAATGAACAGAAAATAAAAGTGAATAAATTAAATTATTTGTGTTTATAGATGACTGTTACGTGTTGTTTTTTTTTTTTTTTTAAGAGTTGGCAGGAGCAGGGGTAAATGGGGAAATAACATTTAAGTGTGTGTGTGTGTGTGTATGCAACAGTGCTGGGAGGCAAATAACGAGCAGGGGCAAACAATTAAACATTGATGAAACAAAAGAAAGAAGGTGGGAAGGGGGAGGTGCCAAATAAAAGAAATAAACAAAACAAAACACAGAATAAATGATATCTTGTTATTCTCATGCAAGAAACCACAAATAAATTTACGAAATGATCATTAAAAATACAAGATAATACATTTTGTTTGGAGCAGTTTTTTTATACTGTTTATTATGTTGTTGTTGTTGTTGTTGTTGTTCCCAGTACTGTTTGGATTACCAACAAGAAAAAAATCTATAGATATTTATACTCCTGTCCATTTTATTTTTAAAGTTATTATAGTCAGTTATTATGATTGATATGCATCATCATAATTATAAACGGACTGGTTTGTAGGATAAATATTTGTACAGTTTATTGCACTTTGCCTCACCCACTGGCTTCACTTCCGCAAAATAAGGTAAATAGTTCCTTATGTGATTATTCCATTAAAGTAGTATTAAATAGTACACAATGTATCCAAGTAAGACTCTAAAAATTCCAGATGTTTCTGTAGAATCGTATACGTTTATTATCTAAGATTTTTTATTTTTTATTTTTTTGATTGATTCCTTATTATAAAAGAATCTGGTGTATGTGCCTTTAAGATTTAAGAACAACTCCTTTTAACAGTTTCTTAAAGTCTTGTTACTGTGCCCTTCAAACTTAATCGTTTCTGTCTTTTAAAGAGCCTGAAATACAACCTAATCTGTGGCTGATGGTGAATCCCAGTTTAGCCTGCCCCATAAAGTACCCTAGTAATTACCCTAAAACCCCAACACCCCCAAAACCGTCACCGCAGTCAGCGTTGCCAAGAACGGCCACACCTGTTCAGGAACACCGTTTGCGCCCAGCGATACTGCCTGATGAGACCTGCCTGAATGAGTCAATGCACGACACCTCCCTCTCCAGCGAGTATCAGGTATGAGTAAAGCAACACTGCATACTTTGATTGTTTGTCACCCTGATATTACATCATATAAACTTGAAAAAATTATGTCTAGGAAAAAGACATAGATGATATCTAATGTAGTTGATCCATCTCCACTATGTCCCAGCTCACAGATGAAGATGACGCTTCCTCTGTAGATGTGCCTGTTTGTCGTAAGGTGAAGGGTGCACGGAAGGGGAGGACACCCAAAGCGACCACTCGCAAACTGGGTCTGACGCAGAACAGGAGGCTTCAGAGAGCCCTGCAGGACAGTATCAACCTGAAGAGCGGCGGGTGGCCTCGGCCTCCTGTTAACTACTGCATCCTCATCGCCATGGCCCTCAGCAGCAGTCGTAATGGCAGTCTCAACGTACAGCAGATCTATAACTTTACCAGGTCTCTATTATATACAGTTGAGGTCAAAAGTTTACATACACCTTGCAGAATATGCTAAATGTTAATTATTTAACCAAAATATAAGGGATCATACGAAATGCATGTTATTTTTTGTATTTAGTACTGACTTGAATAAGATACTTCACATAAGAGATGTTTACATGTAGTCCACAAGAGAAAATAATTGTTGAATTTATAAAAATTACCCTGTTCAAAAGTTTATGTACACTTGATTCTTAATACTGTGTTGTTACCTGAATGATCCGCAGCTGTGGTGTGTTTTTTATTTGGTGATGGTTGTTCATAAGTCCCTTGTTTGTCCTGAAATGGTAAAGTGCCTACTGTTCTTCAGAAAAATCCCACAAATTTTTGTGTATTTGAACCCTTTCTAACAATGACTATGATTTTGAGATCCATCTTTTTACATTGAGGACAACTGATGGACTCATATGCAACTATTACAGAAGGTTCAAACACTCACTGATGCTCCAGAAGGAAAAATGATGCGTTACGAGCCGGGGGTGAAATCTTTTAAATAGAAGATGTGTACATTTTTATTATTTTGCCTAAATATCATTTGTTTTCATTTGTTTTCGTACTGCCCTTCAGAAGCTACAGAAGATACCTGCATGTTTCCCAGAAAACAAAATAAGTTAAATTTACCCTGATCTTCAAATTCAGAAAGGTTTTTAATGCATTTTGTTTCCTTCTGAAGCATCAGTGAGCGTTTGAACCTTCTGTAATAGTTGCATATGAGTCCCTCAGTTTTCCTCGGTGTGAAAAGATGGATCTAAAAATCAAAGGGTTCAAATGCACAAAAATGCTGAAAAACCAAAGAATTTGTGGGATCTGAAGGATTTTTCTAAAGAACAGCAGGCAGTTTAACTGTTCAGGACAAATAAGGGACTCATGAACAACTATCACTAAACAAACAAACAAACACACAAAAAAACAGCTGTGGATCATTCAGGTAACAACACTGTATTAAGAATCAAGCGTAGGCAAACTTTTGAACAGGGCTGTTTTTATAAATTCAACTATTATTTTGCAATGTTGCCAAAGGATATCATTCATTTTTGGCTGCCCAAAGAACCATTGTTTGCCCTTAAAGAACAAGTTTTACAATAAAGCACAATTTATGGAATGGAAAGATTCCATGGATGGAAGTTTCCGTATGGACCAAAAATGCCCATAAAGAGGCTAAATTATTTTTATTTATTTATTTATTTATTTATTTATTTATTTATTTATTGATTGTTTGATTGATTTTCTTTTTCAGTATGTCTTCGCTCCCAAATTATGAAAGATTTGTTTCTCATTATTCCGTTTTCTGTCTTTCTAGAGAGCACTTCCCTTTTTTCCTAACAGCTCCAGATGGGTGGAAAAACACTATCCGCCATAATCTGTGTTTCAGCAACAGTTTTAAAAAGACCCCACAGCAGGTATCTGGAGATGGCAAGAGGAAGTCGTGTCTGTGGCACCTCACCATGGATGGCCGACAGAGACTGAGAGATGAGATTAATACACTCACGGGAGACTCCTTCAGAATGCTGAAGAGGAGCATGAACTATCCAGGTCAGGACTTGGATCTGAAAGGGGCTGAGTGGTGAGGTAAATGGCAAAATGAATTTGAACTGACATCACTCTCAATTGTGTCCATGTTACAGATATGATTCAAGCGCTGTTAGAGCTGTAATTCAACTTTGACTCCTAACAAATGACATCATCAAGCTGGAGAACCGGACCTGCTGTGCCTGAATTAATTTTTTTTTGTTTGTTTATGAACTTGTGAATGTTTGCACTTTTCTTGTTATTACTATTATTATTGTGTACCTTTTCTTTGTGTCTGTTTTTTTTTTTTTTTTTTTTTTCTTTCTTCATTGTCACATTGTGCCTTATAAAATAAACAAATGCATTTATGTGCTGTTGTAGTTTCTTTAAAGCAGCTGATAGCTAGAAACTAAATAAATAAAATAATAATAATAATAATAATAATTTCTTAAAGCATTAAAAAATCTAAATTAACTATACACATTCATCAATAATTGTTTGTAATGTGTTTTTTTTTTATTTATTTTATTTTATTTTTTTTTAAAGAAGACTTTTCTGCTCACAAAGCCTGCATTTATTTGATCCAAAGTACAGCAAAAACAGTCAAATTCTGAAATATTTTTACAATTTAAAAATAACTGTTTTCTGCTTGAATATATTTTAAGATGTTATTTATTTTTGTGATTTCAAAGCTGAATTTTAGCATCATTACTCCAGTCTTCAGTGTCATTCTAATATGCTGATTTGCTGTTTAAAAAAAAAAACCGCTACAGAAAATTCTAAAGGATCATGTGACACTGAAGACTGGAGTAATGATGCTGAAAATTTGGCTTTAATTACATGAATAATTTACTTTTTATAATAAATTTAAATAGAAACCAGTTAATTTAAATATTAAAAGTGTATATAAAAAACGATTGTTTTTGTTGTACTTTGGAATTTTTTTTAATTTTATTTTAATTTTTTTTTTAGTTTGTTTATTTTTGCTCACTAAGGCTTTATTCATTTGGTCCAAAAAAAAAAAAAAGTATCAGTTAAGTTTTCTCTGTGTAATATATACGTTTTCCAATTAAGCCAATGCAGGCAAAAGTGCTTTCCATGCAATATAATTTGGTTAAAACAGTAATATTGTGAATTTATTAACACGTTTTCGGTTTAAAAGTATTTTAAAATGCAATTAATTTGTGTGTTGACAAGGCTGTTTTTTTTTTTTGTTTTTTTTTTAAAGCATCATTACTCCAGTCTTCAGTGTCACATGATCCTTCAGAAATCATTATACTATTTTGATTTGGTGCTTAGTTATTATCAACTAACCTAGAACTAGGTACTTTGCTGCTTAATAGATTTGTGGAAACCATGATCATTTTTTTTTTTTTTAGGTTTCTTTGATGAATAAGAATTTCAAAAGAATAGTATTTTTGTCCTTGCAGATCAAAAGTATACATTGTTTAAAATCTTACCCCAAATATATTTAAAATTGATAAGAAATGAATCATGAGCACCAAATAAGACTTCTCAGATTTCTTTCTATCTCTCCGCTGTTTTGATTTATTTCCGTTGAGATTTAATAACAATGCAGGTTTATTCGAGAAGACAAAAAATCATCCCAATCGCAAGAGGGCGCTACTGCATTCTTGATATTTTATAACGTCACTATGTTTGGACAACATCACGTTTGCAGTCGCTAAAGAGACAAACACAAAACAGCCAAATGGGCGCGTTTTATTGCCCAATCTGCAGAAAAACAGATTTTTCTGGAAAAGGACACATTTATGGGAAAAGTCACCAGAGCAAACTTAAAGTAATTCTCGTCAAATTCATGGAGAAGGTAAGCCTGCTAACAAGACAACTAGCTAAATATGCTGCCAACAGCGGCTCAAAATACGCTTTGGCCACACATAATGTTTGCACTTCATTGGCTTACATATAAAATAATAACACATGCGAGGAAGTAACTTTTTGTGGTAGTGAGAACTGGAGGATGAGTCAATGTTTTATAAATGTTGTTAATGTCGCATACGTTTTGATTGTATAGGTTTTGTGTATACAAGTTACATTAGGCTGCCTATTTAGGCCAGGACACTTCTGTAAAAGATTTTTTCCTGTTTAAATAAAGGTTAAAAGAAATTTTGTGGATTTAAATTTATGAAGTCAGTTCAGATATACCTCAAACTAAGAACAAGTTCAGCTTATGGTTGACAACTAACTTTACAAAGCACAAAATGTCTCTTAATGTCATTGATAGTAAGTGTGTCTTGAGTGTTGAAATACTATTTGGTCTCATGACTTGTAATAAACGTATTTGCATCTCTGCATCTGCATGTTTTATAACATTTCTTCATATTATTACAGGTCAAAGAAGCACGGCGGACCATTAAAAATCCTCAGGTGGAGAAATACAGTCCTGATCATGATGAGAAGTTCTGGTGTTACTGCTGCGCGCTGGAGGTGCAGAAACACGTGACTGACAGTAACATCAGTGTGCTGTACGGAGGACTGCTGGAACACATGAGCACGTAAGATCACACATCAAAACCTGTGGAAAGTCATGCAGAGCTTGCAGTGAATTTACTGAGTACTTCTCGTTTCAGCCCAGAGCATCGGACAAACACACACAAGTTCTGGTGGGATAATAAAGCGGATCCCAAACTGCGAGACAAGTTTATCATAAAAGAAGAGGAAACTGAGAGGTTAGTGCTTGCTTGTTTGTGTTTGGGTACACGGATGTGTTCCAAACAACTTTTCTGTAGTACATTAGTACATTGTTCTACAGAGAAATAAATGACGAATGCTGTTTTTATAGATTCAAGACTGAGGTTTCCAAGGCTCTGGAACAGTTTGAAGAAAAAGAGGATGTGTTTATTAAACAGGTAAAGACTTTACAGGCACTTTCGATGTTAATGACTGTTGATTTAACCATATCTGAGCTACAAAACGTTTGTTCTCTTTCATCCTCAGCAAGCTGCAGTGATCCGATCCCAGGAGCAGCACAGACTGGAAGTCCTTCAGTCATTATCAGAGGTTTGTTTTCCTGGGATGCTCCAAACGTATCCATATCTCAGTACTTGTTTGTTTGGTGAAAACATTATTGGAAATGCTACAGTAATTAGCCTTTAAAAAAAGCATGCATTTATCAAAGTAATTCCTTTGATGGGAAAATGATGTTAAAAAGATATGGAGCATTACTGTTGACTTTCCTGAATCAAACTTAGCCTGATCCAGAACTGGTACAACCTGCTGAAGTGGACCAGCACAACAATAAACACATAGCCAGGTAAAAACAGAAATTGTGTTTAAATGCTGCTTTAGTGTCATGAGAAGATCAGAATGTGTTTTCTTTATATTGTCTGAAACTTAACAGAGTTTGTAATGTCTAAAGCATTAGTTTTGATGTTTGATAAGTAGTTCCCACAGTCGCTCTTATGAAATGGATGCACGACCCGGACCGAGCCATGAGGATTTCGCCTCACACAGTCAGTGGAATGAACCAGGACTCGGCTTAACTTTCATTGGTTACCAGGTAATCTTTCTTACACAGTGTGTATATATATGCAACAATGATGGACTAGGTTAATAAACAAGGTCAGGGATCATTTAGGTTTGCTGCTTCTATTTGCAGGACTCATCCAGCAGTGGAAATGTTCATACTGGTGAGTAAAATATGTTTAGTTTGGGTTAGAGTTTATTCTTTGAGATACTGAGCAGGTTGTGTTAAATTGTAGGAGCTGTACCGCCATGGCTACTGGACGAGCCTGATGAAGCCACAGGCACTGGACAGCAGGAAATGGGCCCCTCACTTCAGGAGTTCCTCAAACACAGTATGTACTTCACTCTCATTCTCACACGCCCTGTATAAAACACTTAAAGGTATAGTTCATTCAAAAAAGAAAATTCTATCATTTACACACTCTATATGACTGACATTCTTCTGCAGGACAAGATATTTTGAAGAATGCTGGTAGTCAAAAGTTTCAGTTCCCACTGACTAGACAAAATTGTATGTCCCAATGTAAAAAAAAAAAAAAAAAAAATGGGGACTGAAACTGTTTGGTTACCAACATTCTTCAAAATATCTTTTTTCACGTTCCACAGAAGAAACTAAGATGTACAGGTGTGGAATGACATGAGGATCTGTAGATGATTAAATGTTCTTTTTGGGTGAACAACCCATTTCTATTTTATTTATTTATATATTTTTACAGTCACATCACATTAGTTCACTTCCAGAATAAAAATTTCCTGATAATTTACTCACCCCCATGTCATTTGACATGTTCATGTCTTTCATTCTTCAGTTGAAAAGAGAGGTTTTTGTGGAAAACATTCCAGGATTTTTCTCCATATAGTGGACTTCAGTGGGGGCCAATGAGATAAAAGCCCAAATTGCAGTTTCAGAGCAGCTTCTAAGGGCTTCTACAGGATCCCAGCCAAGGAATAAGGGTTTTATCTAGCAATAAGACTTATTTTTACGATTGCTCATTTTCTAAATTTAAAAAAATTAGATACTTTTTAACCACAAATGCTCGTCTTGCACTAGCTTGACCTCACACATTACTTAATTGTGTTGGAAAGGTCATGTGTGATGTAGGTGGAAGTACCGACCCAGTGTTGACAAAGCGAATGTGCAAAGAAAGTCAAATGCCCTTTACAAAAAAAGGTAAAACAACTTCTGACAATTTTAAAGTTGGAGGAGAAAATGATCTGAGTTTTTGAGTTTTTCACCTTCCCCTACCTTTTTTGAACAAACTGCACAGAAAAAGAACTAACCACGCGTGACCTTTCCAATTGTGATTATGTAATGCGTGAAGATGCGTTTGTGGTTAAAAAGTATATAAATGTTTATTTCATGTGTTTTTTTTTGTTTTTTTTTTTAAATGACTGATCGTTTCGCTAGATAAGACCCTTATTACTCATCTGGGATCGTGTAGAGCCCTTTGAAGTTGCACTGAAACTGCAATTTGAACCTTCAACCTGTTTATCCCCATTGAATTCCATGGAATGGAATCCTGGAATGTTTTCCTCATAAACCTTTATCTCTTTTCGACTGAAGAAAAAAAGACGTGAACATCTTGGATGACATGAGGGTGTGTAAATTATCAGGAAATTTTTGTTCTGGAAGTAAACTAATCCTGTAAGTTGCATGTTCAGTTCAATAAGTGGCATCCAGTAGTCATCTTTAATTTTTCTTTTTCTTTTTTTTTTAACAAAAGTGGTATTAACTATTTATATTTTAATAAAATTTTCTATTTATGTTTATATATATATGAAACCTTCCACAGTCATCAACCATTTTCCTCTTATGTTTTTGCCCATTTTTATTAGGGGCCAAGCACCGAAGGTGCGAAGGCACCTATTGTATCTGTTGGCGTTCTTATTCTTCTTCTTCGTCCGTTTTTTCCACTCAAGTGTATGGCAGCTCATAGAACCATTTGTGGGAAAGTTGTGAAATTTGGAAAACAGATAGAGGACAGTCCCAACATTAAACAACCATAGCAAATTTGGACTCTTAAACTCTCTAGTGCCACCACTTGTCCAAAGTTTCAATCATTTTATGCTAATAACTTTTGAACCGTAAGGCACAGATGGAAAATTTTCCTCCGAATTCTTGGCTCATGCCAAGTCGAATGAAATTCGAAAATCTTTGAAAATCCCTACTTTTTCGAACTTGTCCTAGGTGGTTTGTCTGATTTTCACCAAAATTGGCTCTGATCATCTTCAGACCATGCTGGCAAAAAGTTATGGAATTCCAATTGATTAGTCAAAGCATTCTCAAATAACGCACAAACGAATTCTACAAAAAGCACGCAAAAATGAATGTAAGGTTATATCTCTGCAATGGTTTGGCGTATTGAGACCAAACTTGGTGTGTGTTATAACAGGCATGACCTGAGGTTTCCTGCAGTGTTTCAGCACAGTGCCACCTAGTGGTCAACAGATATGAAAAATGGCTATTTTTGCTTATAACTTCTGAATGCTTCAGCCAAAAATCACAAAGCATGCAGATTCAAACCATAATTTTTCCATGTTAGCCATTTTGGGTGTCAGCCATATTGCATTTTAATTAATTAATTTTAATTTTTTGTAATGAAATTTACAAAAATGCTAATAACTTATGATTGGATTAGCCTATTGTAATAAACTAAAAATATTCTTTGGGTCATGCTGACAACATACATACCAATTATACATAGATAGCCCAACTTCCTTTTCTACCATTTTGGTGTACAAAACTTACTTGTTCAAACTCCTCCTAGGCCGTTGGTCTGATTTCACCAAATTTGACTCAAATCATCTTCAGACTGTGTTTACACAAAGTTATGGATTTTGTGTCGATAGACAAAACTGTTTTCATACAGCGCCATTACAAATTTGAGCGCCATTACTGTTTTCATACAGCGCCATTACAAAGTCATTTGAAAAATGACTCTGAGGCTGTATGTCTGTAAAGCTTTGACATAATGACACCAAACTTTGTGTGTCATTGTCGCCTCACACAGAACACATTGCATCAGTTTGAAAACAGCACCACCTATTGGTCAAAAGGGATAACCCATTAAATTATATGATTAGTTGTTGTATTTATGATTTTTCATCCATTTCAACTGATATCATCCTAAAATGGCTTTAATTAGTTGTAGTCAGTCTGTTGCTCCTTGCCAAGCTTAGCTTCTCATTCTGCCTCTTTTGTGCTTGGCCCCACAATTGCTGCTTGCAGCTATATTTTTATTTGTGTTTCTTTTAAGGTGTATCTTAGTTTGATCTTACTATTTATATTTTTAATGCACAGTCTAAGAAGTTAGCCAGGTTTACATTTCATTCCAAGTCGTATCCTATATATAAAAATGTGCATGTTCCAATAATGTATCTTGAATTTTGAATTACAGAAGAGCAAGAGAAGCTCAAGAAGCTTCCGCCCAACCGTGTGGGTGCGAACTTTGACCACAGCTCACATACTGACGCCAACTGGCTGCCATCTTTTGGACGTGTGTGGAATAGTGGCAGGCGCTGGCAGTCTAGGTGAGCTCTAACTACTTCACAATAGCTGTTTCATTGCGGGGTTTTTAATAATAGATCGTTGTGTCCTTTAAAGGGATAGTTACCCAAAAATGAAAATTTTGTCAAATTACTCACCCTTGTGTCATTCCAAACCAAAACCTTCATTAATCTTTGGAAGACAAATTAAGATATTTTTGATGAAATCCAAGAGCTTTCTGACTCTGCATAGACAGCAACACAACTACCTTGTTCAAGTACCAGAAAGGTAGTAAAGACATTAATAAAATAGTCCATGTGGCATCAGTGCTTTAGCCTTATTTTTATGAATCTACAAAAATACTTTTTTGTACAAAATACTTTATTTAACAATTTCTTCTCTTCACTGTCAGTCTTCGATATGAGATTACAAGAGCGCCTTTCTGGGCCTTGAACGTTTCAGTTGCATTGGTGTCTATGCAGGGTCAAAAAGCTTTTGAATTTCATCATAAAGATCTTAATTTGTGTTCTAAAGATGAATGAAGGTCTTACAGGTTTGGAATGACATAAGAGTGAGCAATTAATGACACAATTTTCATTTTTGGGTGAACTCACCCTTGATGTAAATGTTCAGTACAAAATTGCTTTTGTAAACAATATTTCTATAAAAGAATTAGTTTTTTTTTTTTTTTTTTTTTTTTATGGATAGCAGTATATATTATTGACACTCTTTTCCCTCCTCAGACGTCAGTTCAGAGAAGAGGAGGCAAAAACCAAGGGAAAGAGGAAGTGGGAAGATGATGGGAAAGCAACAAAGAAGCAAAAAGACCTCAGTAATGGAGCGTTATGAAATGGATGCCCCAGATACACTGGGAGTAGCTGAAAGATGGCATATTGGTTTTCTCATATTGAGAATTACTATTTCTTATTAGATGTTTGTTTCAGCTTGTGCATTTCTGAAACAATTAGGAAGAATTTGTACAAGAAATCAGCATTTGTGTTTCCAGTTTATTGAATACATTTTTGCTACAGATGTTGTGTAATTTCCTTTTTTGGTCATAAATCCAAAACAAAATATCCTTCCCACTCTCCTCAAAAAGGTAAATGTGATAAAATGAAGACACAATGTGCAATATCCTCTTTCCATTTTGAACAAATACATCAGTTCAGTCAAATTTAATAGAATCTCGTCTATTAGAGCTATTTCATGTTCTCAACGGAAAGCCAAGACCATATTAATGTTCAATAATATAATAAAATACCTCAAACGTCTAGACAGAATAATAAAAATACAGATTACATTAATATTAAAGGATACCTTGCAGTCTTTTATTTTTCTTCTTTTTTAGTAGTTTCTGTTAAAATAATACATGACTGAACGCTTTAGAACGCAAAAGAAGAAAAAAAAAAAAAGGGTCTCTGTAAGAGATGCAGTGTTGGTCATAATTGTACAATACATTACATTTAAAATGGACCGTTAAGGGTCTTCATCAAGTTCCTGCATTGAAGCTTCTTTCTATTTAACTTCATTCTCCAAACCAAGAAAATCCGAAAGACGGATCAGGCCGAGCTGCCTGAAACGCGTCGCGTCAGCTCGACCCGACGACATTGCGAAAGGTCCGGTTTTCCCGTGGCCGTGAGCCAGAGAAAACGCTTTCAGTAGCTTCATTAAATAGCATGTGGTTTATTAAGAGAGGAGGAATGAGGAGAGACACCACCACAATCATCAGCCCATCCTCAGACCCATTACCCTACTAGTATCATTTGCCTTCATCATCAGTCAGCAAACATCGCCAGTTCCTCTTCAAGACGTCTCATTTTAGGCTCACGTGATAATTAATATTCTCTGCACATCTATTAACGTGCTCTAGCAGTACAGGATTTCAATCAGAAGTTTATCACAACTTACCGTCGATGTCAAATGTGGTTTCTACATTGTAAAATCACATATACCGCACGCCGTATCAAAACAGATGTCAGGCGTTTGGTTTATGTGAATATCTGTCTGTTTGACATCATTATGCCAGTCAGGTCAAAGATCATGTGACCACTCATGCTGTACTTTCATTGGCTAATATTGACTAGTGTCATCCAATCAAACTTCATGAAAAAATATCATGCACCTGGGGAAGTTTTATAGATCCACGCTTGAGTTTACCCTCAAATCACATGGTTTTGACAGTGACGGAGGTCTGCTGAAGGAATGATGTGTCTTCTGTCCTCTGAATGCAGATGGTAAAACGTCCGTATATGGCAAACTTTCTCAAAGTACCATGACCATGCTGGTGTGCAGATGGACAGAGATTTGGAGTGAGTGATTGGGGTCGTCCTGTAGTGTGGTGTGAACAGAAACTCCAGATCTGCTGTCCATTCTGACTGTCTCTGTCCATGCATGAGCGCTGGTAGAGGAGGAGCAGGACTGGAGCAGCCCAGTGTCTCTGTGTCTCCTCCCATCTCAATAAACAGAAAAAGAGCTCTGCTTCACTAACTTTTATCTGAAAGAAGGATAAATGAGAAACAAAATAAGAGAAGTTGAGAAGTCAGTTACAACATGAGGTGCGTTCATCTCAACAATTACAAAGATATGATTAAAGGCATCATGACATGAGAAATCAAATTTGCATTGATCTTTGTACCAATTAAACATCCTGCAAGTTCTATAGCTTAACATGTCCTCCTCATTACAAACAAAGCATTTATTTAATCAAGCTCCAAAAACAGCTTGTTTGGATCTGAGGTGCAAGGTGACATCTTCTGGGCACAAACATTTGCATAAACACCGCCCCCAGAGCAAGGCATCGACGAATAGTCATCTTCTCACCATAGGCCCCGCCCACTTATCACTTGAATGAGCTGAATGCGAGTGTGGTGCCGTGTCAAAAGCAAATAGAAACTACAATGACTTCCACAAACTGGACACAGTACACACATGCGTGTTCGGTTTGACACAGTCCATGTGCTCGAGTCTGTTATCCGTAGGACAGATGGAGTGAAAGAACGTTTTGCTTTGACACATTTGGTTTAAACAGCTCGTTCACGTCTTTTGAATAGATATCAGAAGGACCCCAGTGTAAAGAACAAGTAGATAGCTTTTTTTTTTTTAAATGCATGCCGGATCATGTCTGAGGACTGTTTGGAGGAGTTTGTTTGTAATCGAGACACAGTGTCACGGAGAATTCACAAAGAAACATTTGTTGAAAGATGAAGCGGTACTAGATCTGACTGCAGCTGCATCACAAATGGTAAGTAAATTACTTCATAATGCTTTGTCTGGAAATTACAGTTTCTTTTGATCATGTTTTCAGTACAATCACATGCAGTAGTGAGTGGGCAATGATACTGTTTCTTGTGCAATGACATTAGCCAATCATAAGTGGCCAATTACTAAGAAGCCTTAAAGGACACAACCATTAAACCAGCTCGTTTTAGATGTTCAGAATGAGGGTTGAAAATAATAATTTTCCCTTTTTTTTTTTTTTTTTTTTTTTTTTGGTGTGCAAAAACTTAAGTAACGTACTCAAGGAACATTAAAATAATAATAATAATAATAAAAAAATTGATGGTGCTATTAATTGAACCGTAATGAGAAGGTTTTCGCACTGACATGTACAAACTGGGAAATTCCACTCATAATTATGACTTGGTGTTGATATTCATGTGCATTTAACTCGTAAGTATAATTGTTCCGACTAAATTCGATAGGCACCAAATGAAATGAAAGCTCTTTTAGGGCATCTATAAATGCAGCACAGTACACCAAACCATTAACAGGAAGTACAAAAGATGCGCTACCTTTGTTTTCCTCTGTGTCAGTAGCCGTTTCCTCTGATAGCCTTTGGCGTAGCTGGTTATACTTAATTTCCGTATCCTGAAAAACAGATTATTTCACATTTGTGTAAATAAGCAAACCAAACAGGCACAAATCTATATTTATTTATTTAATATTATAACTTTTTTATTTCTAAAAATAATTTGTTAACATGCAGTGGTGCAAAAAATTATTTGGATACTTAAGTTGGATACTTAAGTTTTTTTGTTTTTTTTAACTTCTAATTCCAAGGCTGCCTTTATATTTTAGGAGGATCTTTATAAGAGAATATAATGATACAGTTTAATTACTGAAGACAAATAAGCATGATATTGTATAGAAAATTTTACATTTGACTTTTTTTGTACTCTAACAGTCAAAAGTGTTTTCTGGCCTATATATACAGTAATTACAGCATATACTTTTACAGAACATTATAGTCAGAATATTTGTTTTTTTGTACTTATACATACTAACACATTTTAAATTCTAATGTGTTTAGCATTTTTTTCAATTCATATACAGTTGAAGTCAAAAGTTTACATTCACCTTGCAGAATCTGCAAAATGTTTACCAAATTAAGAGGGATTATACAAAATGCATGTTATTTTTATTTAATATTGACCTGAATAAGAATATTTCACATAAAATATGTTTGCATATAGTTTACAAGAGAAAATAACAGTTGAACTTATAAAATTGACCACAGCTCTTAATGCATTGTTTTTCCTTCTGGAGCATCAGTGAGTGTTTGAACCTTCTGTAATAGTTGCATATGAGTCCCTCAGTTGTCCTTAGTGCAGGGTTGCTGCAGGATTTTTAAACTCAAATTTAAGACTTTTTAAGACCTGCACAAATAAAATTAATACCATATGAGCAGGGTAAGGCAATGTCTATGGTTAAATACTAAACTGTAAAATGACTAAACTACTGTGAAAACTAATTTACAGTTCAGATATTATTTTAAATTTATTGAAATACTAATAAACACACTAATTTGTATGGCAATTGTTTTACCGTTTACTTCACTTTGTTAAGTGGGTCACACGTCAGACATGAAGCGCAGCAGCTAATGAACAGAAATCTAGAATATACTGAAATAAATTAGACTAAATATTTCAAGAGGGTTACTTTAGGATTAGGAGCTGGTTAGGACAATAATTAAGTGTATATAATTAAACAACTGCATTTAGTATTTTCTTAAAAATAATATACAGATATTGAATAGCAACTGCTATAAATAGTATGAGCTGTTAATGCATACATACGACAAATAAATAAAATAAAATAAATAAATAATTAAAAAAAAAATTACAGGGTCCTAGAAATGCGGTCCTGAAACTACAGCCTCCTGTATTGTAAGAATACTCTACTCAAAACAACAGGCTTATTAAAAATGCACATTCAATCTCTGCCAGCAGATGGCGCATTCGGAACTGCAGACATGCGTTTCCCCGGTAACGGCAGTACACAAAGCAGCTCAGCACCGGACTTTGAACGCGCAGCGCTCATGTTTATGTAACGAAATCACAGCCTTTTGAAGTTTAATCATGACACTAAGCTGTATCGCAATTCTGGTCTTCCCCTGCCTAAAATTTAAGACCTCTTAATCATAATTAAGACTTTCTTGTACAATTTAAGACTTTTTATGACCTTAAATTTGATCAACTAAATTTAAGACTTTTTAAGGACCCGCGGCAACCCTGCCTTAGTGTGAAAAGATGGATCTCAAAAATCACAGTCACTGCTGGAAAGGGTTCAAATACACAAAAACGTTAAAAAACCAAAGAATTTGTTGGCACTGAAGGATTTTTTTTTAAAGAACAGCAGCCAGTTTAACTGTTCAGGACAAACAAAGGACTCATGAACAACTACAAAATAACATGCATTTTGTATGATCCCTTCTATTTTGGTAAAATAATTAACATTTTGCAGATTCTGCAAGGTGTATGCAAACTTTTAACCACAACTGTATTTCCAAACAGCCATACAACTGAGTATGACATTGCAAGGAGAGATTAAAAATAGTGATTTGCCCCTGATTTGAATGATAAAATATCAAAAAGTGTCACTTATTTTAAAGTAGAAAACAGAAGAACAGCTTTTAAGCAAAATCTGTACAAAGAGGTATGTCAGTTTTTTTTAAACAACATTAAAACAAGGAAATAAAGTCATGATCAGTATTGTGCGACTTCCTAGTTGTCAAATTATGAATATGTTCATAGTTAATGTAATAAACTACACCTGTGTGAATTAAAGTAAAGATTACTTCATACATCCACTAAAACTCCAGCTCTTTAATATAATTTAACAAAACAAACACATTAAGTTAAAGCACTTTTTAGGGAGCAACATGTCACCTTCAGATGCTGCAGGTTGGCCTGTAGTATACGCAAGTGTGTCATGATCTGCCTGTTGAGGTTTGGTCCTCCGCTGCTCTGAGAGGAGGAAGAAAGGAGCTTCTTCAAGTCAATGCCTGAGTCTCCCCCGGCCACCGGCTCCCCACTGCTGCCCTGCACGTCATCATCTGTGCTGCTCTCGCCTGAGCCGCCGTACACCTCCACCACCATGTAACTGCCTGCAGAGACTGACAGAAAACAAGAGGGACGCTTACAGGATGCGGCCAACAGGTTGAGACTGAGGTATAATGTAATGAAGGTCCCAGGCAACCAATAGATAGCTGTATTCGTTTCAGGTTTCTCATTTTACTTACAGGTTTGCACAAATAGTCAAACATTTGAATATTCGGTCTGTAATAATTATTCGAAAAATAAAAACACTATTTGAATTTTACTTTTGTGTTGATTTGCTAACCGTAAAAGCAGAACCTGATTTTACCAAGTGCGACATGTTCCTGGATCAACATCTTTGTTGACCCTGGAACAACATTGTGATTAACCAATAAGATTTGAAAAAAGAGTTTATAGTTTTTATGAAGTTTAGGCTTACAGTCAGTGTTTGGTGCTTGTACATCAGTGTCATTCATCTATCATTTCCTCTGATTTTAGGGATTACTCATGGGTAAATTTAGGTTTAGGTGTAGGGATGTGGTCAAGATTAAAATTTTGGATTAAAATGTTGTTCCAGGGTCAACAAAATAGCACATCTGATCTTATGACATAATATATAAGACATATATACGTTTCCTCGAGGGAGAGTAGATTAACACAAAGCACTAAGAAACTGTTAGCACACGTTATCTTTGTCGGCGCACGTTCTTATTGTTATCAGACTAAGGAACAAACTTTCACCTGAGCATGTGGATAATATTTGTATTTTCTCAGGATTAACATGTGAAACAATTGCGGTACTACTGTATAGACTGTAAAAAATATGGATGTAGTGTCCGTGACGTCACCCGTAGGTTTCTGAAGAGCATTTTTGAAGCTCTTAGTGGGCGGGAGTCGGCCGTCGCCATCTTAGAATCGCGTCACTGCACGTCACTCCCAGATAATCAAAAATGGGCAAAGAGGCGGGACATGGGTGGAGCTTTTGCAGAAACCACACCTACCTAGCGCAACACTGGTGACAGCAGTGTTGCAAAATTCATCACAGTTGACATGAAGGGCAAAATTAGCTATATAGACCGAAATCATTTTTTGTACCAAGCTGTAAACATTTTTTTTTCTGCTGTAAAGTTGGCCATTTTAACATCGGGGAGTCTATGGAATTGACTCCTTTTGGAGCCAGTCTCTAGTGGCCAGTTGATGAATTGCAGTTTAAGTCATTTCCACTTTGCCACTTGGGTACTACTTAAAGCGAGTGTCATGGCGGACGCCCAAATTATAAATATTACTGTTTTTGTGTCAGGGAATGTAGTTTTAAGAGGTTTTCAAAATGAGAATATACTTGTTTATAGTTCAAATATGCAGTTTGTTAATAAAGATAATGTCAATTTGAAAATTTGCGTCTACGCTTATAAGCGTTCAGCGCTTATAAAGCCATCGAGAGAAACCTCAACTTGGCCAGAATTTCTGGAAATTAGGTACATTATTCTGTCCTTAATCCTAGATTATTCCTACATTATTCCAACAAGAGACTGTTTTATATACACTACCGTTCAAAAGTTTGGGGTCAGTAAGACTTGTAATAGTCTTTAAAGAAGTCTCTTATGCTCATCAAGGCTGCATTTATTTGATTAAAAATATAGAAAAAAAACAGTAATATTGCAAAATGTTTTTACAATATAAAATAATGTTTTTTATTTTAACATACTTTAAAATAGAATTTATTCCTGTGATGAAAAGCTGAATTTTTATCAGCTGTTACTCCAGTCTTAAGTGTCACATGATCCTTCAGAAATCATTCTAATATACGGATTTATTATTAGAATGATCAATGTTGGATAATATCAACAGTTGTGCTGCCAAATATTTTTTGGAACCTGTGATTTTTTTTTTTCAGGATTCTTTCATGAATAACAAGCTTAAAAAGTACAGTGTTTATTCAAAATATAAATATAGCAATGTAAATCATTTATTATTAACTGTTAATAAACTTTTAATTATTAACTTAATACATCCTTGGTGAATAAAAGTATTAATTTCTTAAAAAAAAAAAAAAAAAAAAAAAAAAAAAGAAACAATAAAAATGTACTGACCCCAAACTTTTGAATGGTAGTGTATACACACACACACACACACACACACATACATATACATATACATATATATATATATATACATACACACACTGTGTGTATGTGTACGTTTTCAATCAAAATATAACCTTGAGATATTTAACGTAACGTTGTTGTATAACGTAACAGCTAATTCATTGATGTTCAGAAATCGTGACAAAAACTTGAATGAATTCATTTTTTATGAGCCCAAATATTCGAATGCAATATTTCTGTAAAATGCCCATCCCTAGTTTTACGGCCTGTGGCCTTTCTTTTCATATTATAAAATGATTAAATCACATCAACATTTCATGTCTATACTTTCATTTCTAATTTGTAACATAATCTTGTATTCAACAGTATAACGTGTATTCAGCCAGCCAAAATCATAAACTGCCGTCTCCTCCATTTCCTGAAGATTTCAGAAAAACAAAAAAAATGGACTACACACCACAATCCTCAGACGTCTCAAAGAAGCCTGTGTCTCCGGAGGGCAGTTCCTGTGCGTTCTCCCCTCTGTTCTCGCCCCTCTCTGAGCCGTTCTCAACAGCAGACACGATCGAAGTGCTGTCCTCCGGCCCCGGCTGAGAGCCCATCCTCACCACATCTTCCTGTTGCACTCGTCTCTCGATGTCTCTGTCCGTGTCCTCCTGACTGGACATGTGGTTGATCAGGAGCTGCCTCAGTGTTGCCACTGAAAAAAATGAGTGAAAAAATGGGCAGACTTTGAGGGTTACCTCTGTATGTCCAACATTTCTGATTCAGTGTATCGGGAGAAGGACAGCTCACAGTAAGACTATAGTCAAGTCTTCCACTCACGTGTTCTGAGAGCTTCATCAGCTCTGAGCGGCTGGAGCTCAAAGGCCTCGGCCTCGTCTTCATCTATGGCGATGCCCAGCCTTGAGCGCTGCTTTAGGAATGTCAGTCGATCTGTCATATCGGTCACCACAAAGGCTTCATCATCATCAGCTTGATCCTGTAGTGAGTTTTCTTCTTCTTCATCCTCCTCATCAGATTTGGTCTCAAATGGGTTGGTGCTACACGGCTGGGTTGGCATGACCTCAGTGCCATCTTTTTCTACAGAAAATATACAGCAAAATTTAGGCATACAGTTTTTTGAAAGACATTTTTGAGGTTCAGAATAACAGCATTTATCTGAAATAGAATTTTTTTTTTAACATTATAAATGCCCTTATTATCACTTTTGATCAATGTACGTCATCCTTGCTAACTAAAAGTATTAATTTTTATAATTTCTTCTTGAATCAAATAAATGTAGGATTGGTGAGCAGAAGAGACTTCTTTAAAAAAAAAAAAAAAACATTGAAAATGGTATTGTTCAGAAAGGTTTGACTGGTTTTAGTCTCACAAACACCTTTAAAAAAAGTAAATGAAAGAAACGGTTTACCTGGAGACTGAATGCTCACTAAAGAAATGGGCTCAGAGTCTTTGTTTAGTTTCTGATCTCCAGAGTTTATCAACTCGACCGCTTCACGCTCCCCACTGCAAAACATGTCATACGTTTTATAATCACCTTGCTGCTTATAAAAAACTTGCAAATGTCGTAGAGACCTAAACTCACTCAGTCTGAGGTAATGGAATGATGTTGAGTAGTTTGGTCTTCATGCTGTCTGCTCTTTGTGTGATTAGACACTGCCACCTAGTGATTGGAAAATCAAACAACAAAATACAAGTAGTAAACTTTCTCTTTTTTAACTAAAACTAAAACTAAAACTATGTAACAAGTAATAAAAATGATACAATAATAAAAATAAAGCTAAAATTAAAAATATTAGATTAAATTAGGGCTGTCAAACAATTAAAAAAATAAAAGTTTGAGTTTCCCTAATGTGTGTGTACTGTGCGTAATTATTATGTATATATAAATACATAAATTAATGTATATATTTAAGAGAAATATGTTATGTACAAAATAATTTTATTTATATATAAAATAAATTATATAAAAATGATAATAAATACATATACTTGTAAATATTTCTTAAATCTAAACAAGAATGTGTTTGTATTTATATATACATAATAATTACATTACACACAGTACACATACATATATTAGGCAAACTCAAACTTTTATTTGGTATGTGATTAATTGCAATTAAGCCATAGATTAAATTAAACCAACTAAATTGTCTTGGCTACTAACTGAAATATGCTAAAGTGCTAAATTTAATAATAATAATAATAATAATAATAATAATAAATACATAAATAAATAATACATAAAAGCTATATAGAAATATACTAAAAATAACTAATAAAAGTGAGAAAAAAATTATATAAAAAAAAAATACTAAAACAGTACTGTTAAACAAACATTCATCCAATGTTAATTCTGTGTTAGAGGCTAAACGTACTGAGGTAAATTTATTACTTCACTACTTTACAGATACTTAAGAACAGTCTAAATGAGCAGATAACTATAGAAGTATGGGTAAAAAAGTGCAGAACTCACGTCTTTTGCTCAGATACAGTCTGGGCCATTAGTTCATAGATCTGGGCTCCATTATCAGACATAGAGAGCACAAAGAATGACCTATTGTCTGTAAAACATATAGACAATGTTAGTTCAGCTTACTTTTGAATTTACTTTATTTTCATCAAGAATAAACACCTTTTATTCATCATGAGGTTTTTGACAAATGTATGATCTGTTACATTTTCTCTTCTTCTTTTTTTTAAAAGCAATGTTTCTTACCGGTGGCGACCGAGCGCACCATCACAGTGCTGAGTTTGATGATTGGGCTGAAGATGTGTTTGGTCTCAGCGGTGCCTGCCAGATTCTTACTGTGGCATTTTAAAATTAGCTTCTCATCTTGCCTTTGAAGTAGCACCAATATATCCTCCAGCAGCAATGTGTACAGCTCTGAAAACACACGTCATATGAAAAATTTCAAAATAACATTAAAGACGCCATATTATACACTTTTGTATCATTCAATATGTGCCCTCTATTTATAATTTTAGTCAAGGTTGCACCACACAGTCATATTTTAGTTTCTCATAACCATTTCCCCCTCAGAATTAAACCGGCTGTTATGCAACTGCATCATTAAGAGATATTTGTGACCCTGAACCCAAAACCAGTCATAAGGGTCAATTTTTCAAAATTGAAATTTATACATCATCTGAAAGCTGATGAATAAATAAGCTTTCTATTGATGTATGGTTTGTTAGGATATGACAATATTTGGCTGAGATTCAACTATTTGAAAATCTGGAATCTGAGGGTGCAAAAAAACACCAAAATACTGAGAAAATTGCCTTGTTCAAATAAAGTTCTTAGCAACGCATATTACTAATCAAAAATAAAGTTTTGATATATTTACGTTACAAAATATCTTCGTGGAACATGATCTTTACTTAATATCCTAATGATTTTTGGCATTAAAGAGAAATCGATCATTTTAACCCATACAATGTATTGTTGACTATTGCTACAAATATACCTGTGCTACTTATGACTGGTTTTGTGGACCAGGGTCACATATATGCAAATAATCAATATAATTATGATATAAAATCCTGTTTTCCATGATGTCAGGCCTTGAAAACATTTCTAATTTGAATTTGAATCTACACCCACCAATAGTTTTATCTTTGTTGACCTTCCAGGACAGTGGTCCCTCATGCACCATCTTCCTCTTAGTCAAGTCCAGGTTCTATGGATGGAGAGTAAAATCAGTTTTGTTTATAATTTAAGTTAATTAAATGGATTTCAAATATATTAACACACAGTCTCACCTTAAACTCAGCAATCATGGGGTTCTCACTCTGTTTCATTGATGACAGGTCCAGTCGTCTCTGGTAGTCCTCCAACCTCTGGGAGACAGCAGAGAATCAAGGATCAGGTTAGCGTGTTTTATTTTAGCACTGATCTGTGCGGTCCCCACTGTGTTATTGACTCACCTGTTTGTTCTCAGCTTCCTTCACCTCCTGGTTGACGTGAGTGAGAATCTTTCGACAGCATTCGCCAGCACGTTTCACTTTACTTCTCTCCCCAGGATCCTCTGCAGGCAAAATACACCAGTCAATCATTCACAAATTACAGACTAACCCAACTAACACTAATACATTAATATACATTTACTGTACCAATCACAATTGACCTAACTGTGATTAAAAGTACACTTTAAAATCCATTAAAATAAGGTAATTTTATACCAAATGTGGCATAAAATATGTATGGGGTATGTGAGATTTTGACATGTCTTGCAATGTGATATGCTGTGCTCTATCCAAAACTTAAGAGTTTACAATGATTTATTTTGTACTAAACATCACTGGCTAACTTCAAAAGACCACTGTATCAGTTCTTTTATGTCTTCATTTTCTGTATTGAGCTGCAGCACAAGCATTGTTGATGTGAAAGCACTACATGAGCCTGCAGTTGATGTTACGCAGATGCAGAATGTGTGAAACAGCCCTTTGAGTGGCTCATCTGTTAACAGTCTAAACAAAAACAGACCTACAGACATCTGTGCTGTTACAATCTCAAGAGATGAGTTTCAGAGACAAACACAATGACAGCATGGCAGTATTTTGAAAGACCAAATGAAAAGGACATTTGTCAGATGTAAAGATATTTTTAATACTTAAAACAGAATTATTCATTATAATAGTCTGCGTTTTGGTAATGAAAAAGATAATAAATGGTTGTAAAAGATAGTTGTCAGATTTACAAACACAGTGCCTTGCGAAAGTATTCAAACCCCTTTAAATACACCCTTTAAAAATTTATTAAAAGAAAAAGGCAAAAAAAAAAAAAATAGTAGTAAGTACATTGCATAAGTATTCATACCCTTAACTCAGTACTTAGCTGAAGCACCTTTACAGCCTCAAGCCTTTTTGGGTATGACGCAACAAGCTTTGCACATCTGCATTCGGCAATAATCTGTCATTCATCGCCTCACCTTTTCACCTCTCAAGCTCTGTCAGCTTGGATGGGGTCTAGCAGATATTTTCAGGTTTCTCCAGAAATGTTTGATTGTGTTCAAGCCCAGGCTGTGGCTGGGCCACACAGGGACATACACAGAGTTGTCTATAAACCACTATAAACACTCCTCCTGTGTGCTTAGGGTCATTGTCCTGTTGTAAGGTGAACCTTCTGCCCAAGTCTGAGGTTCTGAATGTTCTGGACTGGGTTTTCATTTAAACTATCTCTGTATTTTGGTGCATTGAGCTTTTCTTCTACTCTGACGAGTCCCTCAGTCCCTGTCGCTGAAAAACAGCCCCACAGCATGAGGCAGATACGACCACACTTTACTTTTGGGATGGTACTCCGCTGGTTTCCTTCAAACATGATACTTTGAATTGAGGTTCATCAGATCAGAGAATCTTGTTTCTCACAGTCTGAGGGTCCTTTAGATGTCTCTAGGGTCCTTTTTTGTTTGTTTGTTTTTTTTGTTTTGGCAAATTTCAAGTGTATTTTCATGTGTCTTCACTGAGTCTTTCAACACCACCGTAAAGCCCAAATCGGTGAAGGAAGTGTTGCAGTGATGTTTGTTCTTCTGTAAGTTTCTACTATCTGCTTCAATATGATCATTGAGCTCAACTAGAGTGATCATCAGCTTCTTGGTCACCACTCTAACCAAAGCCCTTTTCCATCGAATGCTCAATTTGGCCAAGAGGCCAGCTCTAGGAAGAGTGGTTGTTTCAGACTTCTTCCATTAAGGGTTACGGAGACTACATGCTTCTGTGAACCTTCAATGTCGCAGAATTTTTTCTGAACTCTTTCCCGGATGTGTGGCTTGATGCAGTGTCTCTGAGTTTTACAGCCAGTTTTTGTTTGTTTGTTTGTTTGTTTGTTTTTACTTCAGGGCTTGGTTTTTGCTCTGATATGCATTTTCAGCTGTTAGACCTTTTAAGACGTGTGTGGCTTTTCATGTTATACCCATTCGATTGAATTTGCCACAGGTTAACTTCACTCGAAGTGTAGTAACACCTATAAGATGAATGCTCCTGAGCTAAATTTAAACTGTCCCAGACGAATATGAATACTTATGCAATGGAATCATTTAAGTTGTGCTGAGTGTAGATTGATGTGGAAAAAAACTTGAAGCAGTTTAACATGAGCAACATAAAATGTGAAATAATGTAAAAATGAAGGGGCATAAATACTTTTCAAGGCACTGTAATATTATTTTAAATATTCAAATAATTAGAATATTATGTATTTTGCTAATATAAAGGGAATACCATTGTAAAGGACATTCACTTTTGCAGATATTTTAACATTTAAAATATTACCAATAATTATGTATATATTTATGCTAATGACAAAGACAAACTTTTAAATGACATTTGTCAGATTTTAAGACATTTAAAATATGCATTTTGCTACTGAAAATGACAACATAGTAGAGAATAATTGTAAGATTGTAAATTATAAAAAAGAAAGGTAACAGATATTGTAACAGATATGTTAATATGTAAAATATTATTAATTATATTATTATTTATTCTTGAGGTAAGGGATGGGAATCTCTAGGCTCCTCAAGATTCAATTATATTATGATTCAGAGGGCTACAATGCAATTATTAATGTGTCCTGATGCATCTTTTTTTTTTCCATACAGGATTTAATTTTTTCTTACTTTTTGACTACTTGGTACAAATCAAAGTATTTGTAATGATCCATAATGAATCTGATGTAGCAAATCTACTTTAAGGTTACCATTTGGCAGCATATATCAGCACTGCAGAGAACCGACAGGAAAAGTGTCTGAGTGTTTGATACCAGCCATCTGTCAATAAGTGATTTTCATGTATCGAATTTACATAGCATTCCAAGCGACAAAAAAATATGCATTCATAGGTCAACAAAATTAAAATACCACTGAGCAAAACTGCACAGCAATTCAAAGCTCACATTTTTCACAGCACATATCCTGTGCAATGAAGCCTGTGAGTGCCACTGTACTTTACTTTAACCACAAAACGTTATGCAAGTTTATATTCAATGTTTTGTGTTTGTACAATTCTCTGTCACATTTAAGTGCCCTCATGCATATGAAGGAAAAACAGAATTGATTTTGAGCAATTTTCAGAACTGATTGATATAAGTATTGAATAAAGAAGAGGCTGCTGTACAGTACCTGTGTATTTGGCAATGTTCTCCAGCAGGAGAGGATACTTTGTGAGTCTTTGTGTCTCCACAGGAATAATATCTTTTAACTGTAGCCTGCGACAATGGCGGTTACTCTCTGCCTCCTGCAATACAAACACCTCCATATTAATAATACATTTACTATCTTTTCCATCTGGAATTGCCTGATAGAGAAAACACACAAAACACACACACACACACACACAACTGAATGCTGGGGTCACACTAAAAGATTTTAAAAATCTTATAAAATCTTCAAAATGTGAGAGACCACAAACATGAGGACAAACAATCCTAGATTTAACCGTTTTGCTCCTATAGTGTGTGGTGTGCCACTATGTGACAAAGACAGCACACACACCCCAACAGATTTTCAGAAAAAAAATAAATCAATAAATCAATCGAGAAAATCAATCATCACACAACAGTTCTATAAGAGCTTTATTTCAACAAGACAGTTTGTTTTTTGCTTATGTTTATCCGTATTGGAATCAATTGACAGACAATATTATTTGGAAAAAGGTTTGGTTAATACCTAATCAATATTTACTGTAATTACAAAAAGGGTTAAAGAAGTATTATTAAAAATTATACTCAGGATTTACAGCAAAATATTATTTGGTAAAATTTAAATCTGATATTGATTTTAGTTGCCCCTTTTATGTCAGTTGCCCTGAAACAGTGGTACTTTTATTTTGTCTATTGTCTATTTGTCTAAAACTATTTTGGCACAAATTTCTGTGATTTTATTGTACAAAATATTGATAATCATTTTGTTTTGTTATGGACATTTGTATCATATTATTTATTCCCTGCAGAACAGCAAAGAAAAGCAGTCACGTCTACATGATAAATCTTTTTTTTTACATTCAAAATTTCATATTCACAAATATAATTTCTCCCGCAAAAAAAACTTTTTCTTTCAGGAAGGAAATTAAGCATTATATTGATACTCTACAATTTTTTATGAAACAATAAGCAATTAAAATGGTGAAAGTTCGCAAACGCTTTAATATTTGGATATAAAAACTTGTATTTGTATATCGCCCCTCTAATGTGTAATTGTTATATTATGTATAATGCTTAAAAAAAACACTTAAGAATAAACATGGTGGACGATAGGCAGGAACAAATTATGATAATAGTGTTTGGAATGATTTTGACAAAAAATACACGGAAAAAAAAGAAAAGGCTTTGGGTGAAGTCGTGAATCCTTTATCTCTGCTGTCCAAATCCTTTTGTGCTGTGCCATGACTGTGTTTGTTATGCTTCTGTCTTCTATCAGCTCGCTTTCTGATGGGATATTGTTTTGTTTCCTGTGATAATTCGCACGGCTGTCCTCAGGGTTCCCCCCCACAAATCAGCATTTTCCAATTTGTTGAATATTTATGATTCACGATCGGGCGCCTCCGACGTTTTTCAGAGCAGATTCAGTCACTCTTAACACACCTCACACCACAGGAAAATCTGATAAAATAATCTTTAGAACCACCAAGATAATCAGACATTACCTAGGATTGACGGAAGGGGAGAAATCGGCCCAAAATCAGCCCCATTATCTTGTAGTGTGTACCCAGCTTTACATACAATTATGAAAGCAACCACTGCACTATTAAGCCACTGACCTGTATGAAGGAGTTGAAGCGCTGGTCTTTCTTCTGTTTGCTCTTGATGAGTTCCAGGGCAAAAGGCTGGTTACTGCAGTACGTGCCCGCAGCTCTCTTGATCTTCGCCTCCTCTTCCCCACTGAACTGTGGGCAAAGACATGACTGAGTGTAAAACTACCATGTTCAAAAAACTGCTTGACTACCTCATGCTAATACAATCTGCTTGTTTCCAGCAGGAAACTTTCTTTAATTCATATTTGCAGCTTCTTACCCAGGAAAGCAGATCATCTCCTATTGAGTCAATAAGCGCTGTCTCATTTTTCTTCCGAACGGCGGTCATTTGTTCCGTTAAAGACACTGAAGTGAAACAAGAAGGAAGAGTGTTTAGAAGGAATGTTTACTTCAGAGGTGTTCAAGGATTTAGCGGTTTGTGATGTTGTGAGATTTACTGTGCAGCTGAACGATCTCCTCA
>NC_066873.1:10950583-10988083 GCF_022985175.1 Labeo rohita
ATGTGCTATCAGGTCATTGCTTAAACATTTTGCCATTAAAATACTGAAAATGTCTGCTTGTGTGAATGTAAGATAGTGCCTGCATTTACAGTATGTGGATGCAAAATGGTGTAGGATGACTGGATGTATTTAAAGAGATAGTTCACCCAAAAATGAAAGTTCTGTCATTAATTACTCACCCTCATGTTGTTCCAAACCCGTAAGACTGTCGCTCATCTTTGGAGCACAAATTAAGATATTTTTGATGAAATCCGACAGCTTTCTGACCCTGCATAGACAGCAACACAACTACAACATTCAAGGCCCAGAAAAGTAGTAAAGACTTCATTCAAATACTAGAATATGCTTTCATGCTTGGTGGTTCGAAAAAAAACATTATTTTTAACATAATTTACATTTCATTTTCTCCCAGCCTGGCAGAAATGGCTCGATTATTTCTGGGTTTAATGAAGGCCCGCCTTCCGAAAAACAAAATGTGTTGTGATTGGTTAGCTGGCCCACAGCTTAGACAGTGTTTCAGTACTGCCACGCCCCTTGTCAAAGAAGCAAGTTCCATGTACAACTGTTAGCGCAAGCTAGATTAAAGTGATTTTTACTTGGTGATTCTTAATCTCAAAAATGAAACTGAAAGCAAAGCGCGATCGTGCATTCAAAATCAGTTTCAATACCAAACGTATTAACAGCAGCTCCCTGATGCCCACAATTTATATACAGTATAAGTACCCAATGATACAACTGTGAGAGAAAGTATTGAAATATATATTTTCCTCCCATCTCATATTTATTGCCTTTAAGGGGTTCTGTAGAACACATCATTTTCTTTCTAAACACGATATTGGGATGCAGTGGATTGCGGGGGGAATGAGGGGAGCGGGGTGCGATGGGATCACGATGCCACTTCAACATCATGATGTCTGTCAGCCGTCGGCTGAGTGTTTCACTACTGCCATGCCATGAGCTGTCTCAACTGAAAATATCTTGTTCTGACATATCTTAAAATATGTCAGTGTTATTGTTCTGTCGCAAGATGCACACCTGTAACGTTGTATTCTAAGGCATTTATTTAAAAGCTGCTTAAATATCTTAATTTAACTAAGGCCTAGTCCTGGCTTAAGCTAAGCTCTGTCTGTGAAACCGAGCCAATAAGTATTAAAGCAAGTATATGTACGCTTTTAAAAACAACAACAACAACAACAACAACAATTTGAATGGTTGAAGAATGTCAAATTCAAAATGCTACCAGAAAAAAAAGCCATATAATAAGCACTAACTTAATAAATATAACACAACACTTCATTTAAAAAATTATAAATTATGTATAATATTTTGTTATTGTACATAAAGCAATGCATTAAAATGTACAATGAAAACCATAAATTGACATTACCAGAATTCCTTGTGACTCTACATTTTAATCGCATAAATAAATGTAAATAATTCATTAATACTTTGAAATAATTATCTTCTTATTTTTGCATTAGAGTTTTATTTGTTATATTTTATGTTGTTTAATTAATGTTTGTTGCTGTATTTCAGCGTTGTCTTCACCATGTCGCTTTTTAATTTACCACCTCTCTGGTGATTGTCAGTATAAAGACAATTGTAATTTTACATTTATATTAGTTAATGAAGTATACATTTTTTACCTTAAATTTAAGTTTTATTTTATTTTATTTATTTATTTATTTATTTATTTATTTTATTAATATTATTTTTAACTAAACTGATGCTGCAAAATTGTTAAAGCTTATTGCTGTCAGTTTTTACAGTATAAATTTCTAGCTTAGTTGTTGTTAAACTTATACAATCCATTGTATATAAACATGTAAATTGTGCACAATGCAGTTTTAAATTCATTTCTAAACATACATTAAATAAGACATCACCACTAACAGGTAAAGTAAAATATAAAGAGAATATTCTTATATTTTGCAAAATGGTCTTCTCTAGACTGCATTTCTCTAGCGAACTAACAAGCTGCAGACACTGATAACTTGCCTGATGTAAATGAAATGCTATGTGATATTTTGTTTACAAGCTGTTTTATTGATGTCTTCCACAGTTTAATTACTGAGCAATTACATGAGACATGAGATGTTTGTTCATGTTTATTTTGTGTTAAAAGTAGTAGTAAAGAGGAAGAGTTGATCACGCTCACTCGTGCTCCGTACTGGCGTTCATACAGTGATCTGTTGTTATATATTGCTATATATTGTTTGAATTTGCTAAAAATTGACAGTTTGAAAGATGAGACTTTATATTTTGTGCGGTGGTTAAAATAGTGCTGTATGTTGTTATTTATAGACAGTTAAGTACATAGTGCATGTTGTATAGTATGTAATTTGGGACACAACTAGAATGTTATTGTGCAGTTGTCTGGATGCTTCCTAGTATGTTGCTGGGTGGTTTCTGTTCTGTAGTGGAAAAAAAGAAGAAAAAAAAGTGCCTATTATGTTCTGGTCTCTGTGATCCCTGCATCAATGCAAGTCTTTTTTTTTTTTTTTTTTTTCCCTGCCAGTTTTATCGTCTGCCAGGTGAAATTCAAAAGCCTGATTGCTTCGAAAAGAAACAGCACAGCTCTTCTCGACAAGATGTGTGATTGAGGTATCATTCATGTCTTTATCACAAAACGGTGCTGGATGAATTATAAACTCAAGTTTAATATTGAAGTTCGGGGATTTGAAAGTATAAGCAATAGTAGTAGCGAGGCTCGCCTTAAGCACCACGCTATATATAAACCCGTCTTGTCTGTGATCTGAAGGGGCAATCTTTATTTGTAAGGTGTGACCTTTTAACTGGTCATCTTAGTTACCTTGACCTTTTCACATGGAAGGGTTATAAAACCAGCCGTACTATATGTGCTGCTGAAGTTTTGCAAAAGGCACTCCATCACCAAGAGGGGAGGAGTACTTCCTTCCATGCTTTTGACCTTTTTAGGCTGATAACAACTTGCTGCCCCAGTACAAATTGAAATAATTTATGGTTTGTGACGCCTGACGGCCTTTGTCTACCACTTTAGCCTTCCTACCTGATTGAAAAAGAGACTCTTCACATTTATCTTCCCTGTGCCATCTGCCAGAGCATTATAGACCGAGGACCTGAAGCAGGACGCTCAGGCGTTTCCTTTAAGTCATATTGTGTCTGTGTGCTAAATTAGGTGTTTCTAATGCTTATTTAAAGATGACAAATATGCTTGTTTTTCTCCATCTCTCAAATCAATTGAGACTAAGCTTTGCTAACGATTTAAGCTTAGAGCTTCCATGTTCTTGCACTCCGTGCTGATATATCACTTTGTTTAGTTGAAATGGATCTGACAGAGATATTCTTACTGCTGAGGATTAGTTAATTACTGTTGGAAAAAATAAATCGTCAGGTTAAAATTTGATGCCCAGACAGATATGTTGTGTTTCATGGGAAGGCAGGAATCCGTTCTGCTTTCAGATCATGGCAGAAACACTGTAATTATGAGTTTCCAACTTGTAAACCCCGCCATGTCTTTGTTGAACTCATAATTACAAGTTGGAAATTTAATGAAAGCTCCGACTTCCTTTCACCTGTTCTGGCGTCATAAAAGGAGCCAAAATGACAGTGGCCTTGATAGTTAAAGGTAGTCAGGTGGATTTACACATACTTCCATATGTCATTTTATTATAGTTACTGTTACCTAGTGTGCTTTTCTCGTAAACATTGTGCAAGAGCATATAAAGGTGAATTAATAGTGGGTAAACATTATGCTGCCATTAACAACAAGGCTGCATATGGATTATTTTTGTTATTATGAATGTTGCCATAGAAATTAATCATTTCTGACATTAATAGATCAGAAGAGTCGCCGTATTGTAATAATGAGGATTCAAACAGAATGAAAACACAGCATCATTAGCGCTGTTTCTTAAGCTGGTGCCTAAAAGCTCAGCTGTCTTTTAAGAAAGCATCCAAACTGAAACAGAATTATATAAGTGGCTGATCATGACAGCATCTAAAATGTGAGCAGTATTCTGTTACAGTAAAATAGTGAAATATTAACAAATACTTTATATGTGACCCTGGACCACAAAACCAGTCTTAAGTTGCACAGGTATATTTACTACTGTAAATATATCAATTAATTTGGACAACTTTAAAAGTGATTGTCTCAATATTTACATTTTTTGCACCCTCAGATTTTTGAATAGCTGTACCTCAGCTAAATATTGTCTTATCCTAACAAACCTCAAAAATATGACTGGTTAAAATATGACTTGTGATTGGTTTTGTATTCCAGGGTCACATATCATAATTATAATTTACATAGTTACATATGTATTGCTTTCTAGATATAGTTTGGGTCCCTTTTTAAATTTGTATCCCAAGCCACTCCATGAACACACACATTTCTCGTTCAAATGACACATCACCCAAAACATGGCATGTCATAGTCGGTGACAAGGTATGCAAGAATCAGTTCACATTTGATGGACTTGCATAAAATCATTCTTGTAATTATTTTTGAACATTTTTAATTTAACGAGTGTGGGATTTCACTGTTACGACCTCTACTGATTTTGTAGATGAAGACTGATAAATAAAGATTTGAATTTGGTTGTGCTACACTTTTTGTCAGTTTGAGTCCTACCCTCAGAGGAGACAAGAGAGCAGTGGATTTTTCAATTTATTTACTGTATATTACGCTGCTACCACACAGCTCTAAATGTAACAGATGCTTATGCCCGTCTTGATAGGGGTTAAAGGGGTCATCGGATGCCCATTTTCCACAAGTTGATATGATTCTTTAGGGTCTTAATGAAAAGTCTCTAATATACTTTGATTAAAAATTCTCAATGGTTTTGTAAAACAACACCCTTTTTACCTTGTCAAAATGAGCTCTGCAAAAATCATCTCATTCTAAGGGGTTGTTCCTTTAAATGCAAATGAGCTCTGCTCGCCCCACCCATCTCTTCTCTCTGTGGAATGACGAGCTTGTTTACTTTAGCCGCGTTTAGCCGCTAAACTTCCTAACTAGCACGTTATAAGGAAAGGCGATCGCAAAGATTCATAAAAAAACAGCTTATACTCACTTCTGCTGTAAGTGAAGCTGGATCATGAATGATTTGTGTGAACATAGACGAATATATGTCGATCGGGAGGCGCATTCCATTCACAAACAAACGTAATCTACTGCATCTTCATCGGCTCGGATGTCGGGAGTAAATGATGACCACTATGTTCATTATAACATCCAGCAACACAACACCTCAGTCGCGCAATTGGAGATATTCTTGTCTAACTAACATCAGCATTGAAACAAGGAAAGTTACTGGACTGTGACAGCTGGTCTGAGGTAAGAGCTCATGTCAATCAACTATTGTGCGAGCGGCCTCTGTCGATGTGATGGCACACCGACAGAATCTGAGAATGGCTCGATTTGAAAAAGGGATATTATTTTTACAGATTAATTAAAAACCACTGCATGGATTTTTATCATTATAGGGTAGATTTGTACATACACTGCCAACACACATTAATGTTCAAACAACATGAAAAAGTGAAGTTTGCATTGGATGACCCCTTTAAATATCCTGTGGCTCTGGATGAATGGCAACACAGGATCTTTGTCTTTGCCTCCAATTTCAATACGCTCCGTACTATTCTGCTTAATCTATTCGGGCTAAAATGAGGAGGGCTCCAGGCTTTATATTCTGTCATGGGCCCAACCTGGAGTTTACAGCACAGATGAGAAATCCCTAAACCACCTAATATCTCCCAAACCTCACAGTGTCCTGCAGCATAGAAGGGAATGCCCCTACCCCAGAACCAACAGTCGCCTAAAGTCAAAATACCAGCAGTAAAAAGCAGAGAAACATCCACAAAGTCAATTTACTGGTTTTCAATTAATAACCCAATATTTTATTGAATAACCCAATAAAACAGGGCAAATAATGACAATTTTGTCAAAGACACAACCCTTGGGCCCTTTTAAGTAAACAGTGTATACACCATTAGGGCTAATTCAGACTCTTTTTACAGAGTTTGGAATAAACATTCCCTTAAAGAAAACATTTCAACATTCCAGAAAACATTAATAAAAAAACAGAATCTTTTTAACACAATTACAGGGGGAATTTCACCCCATTCAAATGGACATTCCTGCTTGTCCTTGGGAGAAGAACGACTTTCAAAACTCACAGACTGCGGATTTAGGCTGTGCAGGCCGTATCCAACGCAGTCCAATTATGGCACAGTTCAAATGTGTAACAAGTGTCTCACTGCATTCTCTCCTGATTGTTCAAACTTCTCTGCTTTTACCCCTTAATTGTTCGGTGGCAGGGTAAACTTATGTATTCCCTGAAAGGCGCAGATGTGGAGAGTTTTCCCCGGTAAAGAATCCAGCCTGATGGCGCAGCACACGTACGACACACCGAATCCGAATCCGCACAAGACCTACAAGCCGTTATAGCTGCAGTCTTCGCGTTTGCTTGACAGCAACATTCAGTTACTCGTTAGTCTCACTGTTACTGTAAACAGCTGTTCACTCATGCACAACTCAAATCCGTCATCACTTCTCTGGTCTTTTTTTTTTTTTTTCCCTGTTACACAAAATGTTGGGACCCCTTTTCGTTTATTACATAAACATGCAATTTCTTTCCCAGCTGTTTACCTTCACAGACATAACTTCTGTGTGTTTCTAACATGAACTTGTGTGTATTTGACAATTTAAGCACAATAAGACATGAAAGAGAACTTAGTTTAGTACTCACATGCCGTGTGACAGCTGCTTTCTCTGTGCATGCTTCGGATGTGTACGCTCAGAAAACCTGTATCAGAAGGTTAAACTGATATGGCTTTAAAACGCATGATTTCAGTGCAATAGACATGCCAATTAAAACCAAACAGATGTTTTTGGCAGCGTATCTGACGTATGAGCTGTAAAGAGACAGTCCTATTCTAGAAAAGGGGGTGGGGAGCAGCAGCTCATTTGCATTTAAAGAGACATGCATGAAAACATTGTGTTTCTGCTTTCATTCAAAATGGGCGTTTTCAAAATGATATCATTTAGATATGGTTATTTTGAGCTGAAATTTCACAGACACATTCTTGGGACACCTGAGACTTATAATACATATTGTAAAAAAGGGGAATAATAAGTCTCCTTTAAGGCAAACAAAATAAATGTTACATAAGTAATGGTTAAACGATTAGAGAAACTGGATTCATTTCAAGACTTGAAGTGCATTCGTGTTTAAAATTATGTAATCCTTTGAAACAAGCTAGAACCAGAAGTCACACACAACAGAATGAAATGTTGTAATTTCAAATTAAGTCAATGATAAATTAGTTAAATGAACAAACGATGTTTAATAAATACAAAAACCTCAGTGATTATAAATAGAATAGAATCATCCAATTAATTGTATATATTAAATATTCACTGATTAAATAAGGATCATTCTTAGGCATGTAATGTTCATTTGTAAACGATTTACATTTTAGACACTGTCAATATGCCAATTTCAGTGTCTGTGCAAACATAAGTAAATGTATGTGTGGTAGAACTACATTAAACTTAAAATACATATGAATACTCATGAGATCAGGTTGAAATAGGCAGCACTCTACTAAGGCAGCAACCTGACTGAAGTTGAACCTCACAAGAGACTTGTTTGGAACACTATACACAGGCTCCGCTCTGTGCAGAAGCGTTGCTCCTGATGCTGGAGTAATTGATTTCAATAAAGCTTGATGTTAGCACGTTGCTAATGATACATCGCACAGTGAAACACTGAATAAAACAGTACATTTTTGATTGGATTTGAACTATTTTTATAGACATTTTTCTGTATTTAATGAAAAAAGCATATTTGCATTCAATAGTAATTTCTCTTGCCTTGTCTACATTCTTTTTTCGCCTCCACTGAGCTCATTTGCAATGCATTTTGATTGCCTTTTTCATGAAGGATACATGCAATGTTAACTTACTGTAAAGAAAAAGTTCCAAAATGAGAATTTGCTTAAATTTCACTCACTCTCAGGCCATCTAAGAAAAGACAGAAAGGGCATGGAGAAATTTGGCATTACATCACCTGCTCACCAATGGATCCTCTGCAGTGAATCGGTGCTGTCAAAATGAGAGTCCCAATATCTGATGAAAACATCACAATAACCCACAAGTTATCCACAAGACTCCAGTCCATCAATTAACGCCATCATAATTGATCAAAGCATTACTATGGAAGTGTTATTATGGATTATGGATTAATTTTTTGTCTATAAGAGAGCACTTTAACCACCTTAATGATTGATTTGTTTATTACTAGCACAGAGCTTTTCACATCACAAGATGAAATTGAGCCAAATTGGCCAAAGATGTGTCTTAAAATGTAGAATTATGAAGCCTACTTTTTACCTATCATTCCTTAGGCAGCTCACTAGGTTTTAAAACCAAGCTATTGTGTTCTGACCCACACATGAATCAGTCAGCAGAATACAAGCTTTATAAACATCAACACCACCATGGATTAACTTGTAATCTGAAAGCAAAGTGGGATAAACAATCATGAATGATATCTCCATCTCTAACCGCAAGCTTTATTACCTGACTTCTGCAACCTCATCAAATGCACAGTGTGTGAAATACACCTGTATTGATTTTGCATCGCGTATATCGTGGTCTATAATATTTCTAACGTTATGCCCTTCTCTCTTGTTCTTTCTCCCATGCTTTCCCGTCTGGCTAACCACCTACAAAGGTAAGTCAAATCTAATGATCTCTTCTTTGTGTAATGTGTGGGAAGGTTAAAGATGTTAAACTTAGGTCAGCGGTTATATGTTTCACACATTTGTGGTGCTACTGTATCGTCGTCTTGAAAGTTTAGTGGCTCTCTGAGTGATTAGCGGAGTTTGGAGCTGATTGCCGAATGGAAATGAAGCAGCCCCAGAGCGCACGGCTGACCTTGGCCCAGCCTTAGAAGCAAGTTTAAGAGAAATTTAGACACGTAGCCATCAGAGAGGAAATGCATATTTAGAGCTGACCATCTGGAAAATTGTTCAAGCTTTGCTGGCTTATTACATTACCTTTCAGTTTGTGCAGCTGAATAAAGAACATTAAAACTCTTTCAAATCGGTCAAAAGAGGATTTTAGAGATGTTCTCTGCTTCTGCAAATGTTAAGTATATAGCTTTATACTTCTTAAGTGAGTGTGATCCAGCATCTTTAGAGAGTGTTTTAGGTGTAATAAGCTTTCATATGCTCAATAAGAGTGCAGATGGAAACAGTTGGAATGCGTTTCGTGAAATCATTTTAGTTTTATTTACTCTGGCTGTGTTCTCAATGGATTCTAGCATGCTACTGACTGCAAACTGTCCACTGTATACTGCATTTTATCTATCTGTCTGTCTGTCTGTCTGTCTGTCTGGCAATGCCATAGAAGAACCATTTTTGGTTCCACAGAGAACCATTCAGTCAAAGGTTCTTTGAAGAACCATCTCTTTTTTTACCCTTTTATAATCTGAAGAACCTTCTTTCACCACAAAGAACCTTTTGTGAAACAGAAAGGTTCTTCAGATGTTAAAGGTTCTTTATGGAACCATTTAGACAAAAAGGTTCTTCTATGGCATTGTGAATCACCTTTATCTTTAAGAGTGTAAGATAAGTTAAAACAAAGTGATATTATGGTTATGTCACAACGGAAATAGAAAATGTAAATTTATGTTATGTTAGCCAGTGCCTTGTGGGTAGTAAATGCAGAATTAACGGACTCAGTATGTTAATGCTGAATTAACAGACAGCCAGTTTTACTAAAAAGGGCAAATTTACAATAAAGCGCAATTCTAAAACGGCGCAGATGGGAGGGGAATTTTTTTGCGGGTGGTTTACTAACAATGCGCAAATTAAAGGACACCGGTGCAACATCTCATTTACATATCGACCAGCACAATACACCAAGCACATCGCAAATTAGCGTAGTCACAAATAAAGAAGCCACAGTATGTTGAAAAGAACTTGAGGCCAAAAAATTGAAGTTTTGATATAGACCTGGTATTGCGTGACTTCTAGTTGAGGGTTCCAAGTCGTCTTTATTTCCTAAAGCAAATTAAAAATAACATGGCTTGGCAAACGATATGTTTGAATAATGTGTTTTTCTGGCTTTCCAAATAAATTAATACATGTGGAAAAAAATACTCTCCCTTCTACCAAGAGCTCTCTGTTCTCTGCGGCGGCTCCTCTCAGCAACAATAATTGCAGCCATTCAAGCACAAAATAGTTTAAGACATGCTTTTTTTTGGGTGTTAAATAATGGCGCAAATGCCAGTAATTTAAACGCGAATGTTAGTAAAATGCATTGCATGATTCATCTGAATACTCTCCTGCCTTAAATATTGCATTTGAAAGGGAAACTCCTACAAATGCATATTCAATAAGGTTAGGCGCAAAAATAAGCGTGTCCACACCTTTTCAGTGCTAATTCTTCACTGCACGTCTTTAGTAAAACCTGACGGTACAATTTTATCACCAAAAGGTGGTAGGTAAAATAAAGTTTATTAGAATGCATTTTACAAAGAAAATACTGTTTTAGTATTAACTTTTTTCAAAGTTTGTGTTTAGCTTTATGTTATTTGCCATATTTTTGTAGTTATTTATTTATTTTAATTCAATAGCAATTTCAAAAGTTGTTTCTGCAGTTTTTTTTTTGTTTTTTTTTTCCCCAATGTACTTCAGAAACAGTGAGCATTATACATAATATTTCCATTCACATACTTTAATTAAATGTTCTTTCTAGCAGTGTGATTTGCTTTATCATGAATTTTAATTAAGAATATATATATATTTTTTCACGTCTCATTCACTTGACCTTGTTGGTGGCCCTGCTTTTCCCTGAAGATTTTGCCCTTTCTCTGACCCTCATGATAACACATGTGCTTCAGATAATATTAAAGCTTTCCCACAGAGGTGCTAATGCATGTCATTTAAAAGCCAGAGCTATAGATAAAATTACCCATAAGCGTTTTCTGTTATTTCAGTTTCAGCCATCTGTGAGTATTGAACTTACACAATTGGGCTGCATGCAGACTTGCCATAATTTTCATTATTCCAAGAGCGAGTGCTCTAACGCTGAGAGAGATTACCCGGCCTAGAGGGGGAAATTCAAGGTTAAAGAGGAGGCTTATAAAGATGAAGCTAGCTTCAATATGGTTTGTGTGCACTTTTACAAATTACTAGGTTTTGGACACTGCTGGCTGTTGAGAGTTATTGCAAGTAGGATTTTACTTTTAGAAATGAATTTCCCTTATCTGAACTTTAGGGCAAAGAAAAGAAGAGCATACACAATCAGGCAGCAACACTTGAACTGGTGCCGAATTAAAAAATAAAGTGTCACAATGAGCACAGTACAACAATATTCTCAATTATTTTGTAACTTTTTGATCCAGTGGATCTTCATCAGGGCTCTCACTTTCAATGCAGTTTGTAGCTATTTTATATTTTGGTGAATTGGTTAATAATTTGTGTGAATATATGAGTTAATATATTATAATAATTTAGTAACACATTCACATGTTCACAGCTATAATTTCAGTTGACAAATAGTGACAAAAAAGGTTTTATTTTGCTTTGTTTTTATTTTAAAATTATTTATTTCCATGTTGCATGTTTATGATTTAAATATTTAATACATTTTCATAAACTAATAAACTCCATGCAGTTCCCTTATAAATCCCAATTTGGCAAATGCTGCTTAAATTTGTCTCTACTTTTGCAAAAGTGATCACAGAAATGTTATATTTAACACATAAAACAGCATGAAAGAGCATTGACAAGCCATTTTACCTCTGTAATTTGACTTATTTCCACAAGAAACTGAATAATCAACTATATAAAAAAAAATCATTAAGACAAGAATTTCGTCTTAATAATATGAGTCAAATCTTGCACAATAAAACCAGAAACAAGTATTAAATACAGTTTTTTTTTATTTTTATATTGACTTTAAATGACAGTTCAACAACAAGAAAAGGCTGTCTTTTCCTCTCTTTCTCACTTTCAATTTCAATCACTGTTCGGCTGCTTCTAGGCCACAGTATCTACTGTGTGCTTTACTCGGAGATGTCAGAGATAGCTTCATCCTTGAAAATGAAATTGGTGTGTCGTAGTGCGTTTGTGTGTTGTGCGTCTTTTTTCACTGCCAAGCACCCACGGCTACTCATTCAGATGGGAAGGAAAAAAAAGTCTAAAATGTTCCCTTAGATCAGGAAAAAAATTATCTACACAGACTTTAGCCCCCAGAGGTGATGCATGCAAGCATATCCTCCCTCTGCAGCTCCCAGATGTGTCTAAATGGCTACAGTAATTCATTCTCACGTTTATCAGTGAAACAACTAAGGACGGTTTTGATTTATATCTTAATTGCGCTAAATTATGCTTGCCTTACAGTAGATACTGAGCTAAACCTAATGTAGAGATATCAGAATAGGGTATGTACTTAAAACTCTACCTCAAAGCACAAATTTAATACCACATGCGAGTGATAACATATAGGGGCCTCACTAGAAATGTGATGCAGAGCAGTGGCGCGGTGCTCTTTGAAGTGATAATGATTTGAATAGATTCTTGCTAGCTGGAGAGCTCCGCGGTAGAGCAATTAAATCTGCTTTAAGGAAACTGCAGACACAGAGAAAACGTATATGAGGGAAGGGCATGATTCCCAGATCTACAGCTAAGAAACAACCTGTTGTGCTTTACAGTGCTGGGAATTGAGTAATTAAAAGTAGCGATGGTGCTAAATTAGCTATTTTTTTTTTTCCAGTAGTTTAGCAGCAGACGGATAGAGGCCCCTGTTGGTGTCTGTTGCCGCTTGTTTCGCCAGTTGAACATGTTGAGTCGGTTCTTGGAAGATTTGAGAAGTGATGTACTGTAATCGGTCGGCTGTCAGTGTTTTTAGTGCGGAGTTGATTGAATTTAGCACAACAAAATGCTACATTACTCTTGCATAGAGCAATGAGAAGTCATATTTTTGCTTATTATTTGGTTCATTTAGACAGTTCATGTAAATTAACGAGTTTTAAAACGATCCACCAAATTATTGAGGTATTTCATTGTAGGTCCTTTTGATGTGTTTTGTTTTTGCTAGAATTCTCAGTAGCTTAGAAGTTAGCTACTTCTGACAACAAAATGCTACATTGCTAAGCTTTCCTTTCATATGTAGCAAGGAATAGTCGGATTTGTTTGCTATTTGGTTCATTTATGTGGTTCATGTTACACAACAATTCATCAGTTCTCTGAGGTGTTTTATTGTAGGTCTTTTTGATGTCTTTGTTGTTTTTGCTAGAATTCTCAGTAGCTAAGCAGTTAGCTTATTTTGATAACTAAATTTTACATTAAGCTGTCCTCTCATATGTAGCATTAGGTCATGTTGATGTCTTTGTTGTTTTTGCTAAAAAAAAAAAAAAAAAAAAATATATATATATATATATATATACCGAGATACAACTATTTGAATATCTGAAATCTGAGGGTGCAAAAAAATTGAAATATTGAGAAAATCACCTTTAAAGTTTCCAAATGAAGCTCTTACTAATGCATATCACTAATCAAAAATCAAGTTTTGATATATTTACAGTAAGAATTTTACTAAATATCTTCATAAAACATAATCTTTACTTAATTTCCTAATGATTTTTGGCATAAAAGAAAAATCTATAATTTTGACCCATACAGTGTATTTTTGGCTATTGCTACAAATACACCAAAGCGACTTAAGACTGGTTTTGTGGTCCAGGGTCACATACATCCATCAAATACTTTTTCTTCAAACTCGCTAAAATACCAGCCTCAGCCCAATCAGAAGTACTGGTACTTACATAGAAACCTATACATCTGAGCCTGATAAAAATGCATTTTTTTTTAAAGAAAGACGTCAGATGGATTTAGCAGGTTTTGCATCTGAACTCTTCATATATATGAATCCAGCACAATATGCGAATTGAACATGGTTTATTTTTACTTCATGTACACATTCTTAAAAGTACATTCAATGGTGTTTGTTTGCCTTAAATTGGTTAGGACCAAACAATATCATCAATCAAATACTCAAGACAGTTTAGCTTTAAACAGCAAAATACAGAACAAAAAAAAGAAAAGCATGTAGTTGCACTACATAGTGGTCACAAAATCTTACTTCAAACTGCAAAACAGTCAAGGTTCAAAACTTTTTTTCTTATAAGAGAAAACAGTATTGTTTAGAGGAATAGTTCACACAAAAATGCGAATTCTGTCACTCACCCTCATACCATTCCAAACCCATAAGACTTTCATTCATCTTTAGAGCACAAATAAATAGTATTTGTAATGAAACCTGGGTATTTTCTGTCCCTCTATTGATAGTCTATGCAACTACCACTTTCAAGGTCCAGAAAGGTATAAAAACATCAATAAAGTATGTGAATCCAGTGGCTTGACATCAAAGTTTTATGCAATTTATTATAAATGAAATATCATTAAAGTGATGCAGTTTATTATAAGGGATGTATTGTTTCCCTTGTATCTGCATGTTTAATACAAGTGCCATTTTGAGATTTTAAAAAAGCTCAAATATTACATGGATTTCTAAAAAATTGTTCATGCAAGAGTCTCAGAGGAATGCGTAGCCACTTGGTTGCCTTCATCTCAACCCTTGTTCAGGATTTCTTCACAGGAAAGTTCTAAAAGAAATGGATATGACAAAAGATTAAATTAATGAAACCGAACTACAGAGTAACATGCAGGTTGGGGTGGAAAAGCAGTCATACAGTATTTTAAGTTCATAGAATCAACTGCAATCCATGATGCTTTCCAATTTAAACAATTATTTATACATTGCTTAACTTACATTTCTGTCATATGACAATTACAATCTGTCATATGAGCTTGTCAGATCAACTGTCTTACAATATACTTCATTGTTTTCAACTAAATAAACAGCAACACATCCAAATGCTTTATACACATTTCATAACATATGTGTTGCTTACTTCTGTATGGATTACAGAGTAAGTGCTGCCTCCTCTGGGTATTTGTAGCTTACAACTGCAACAGGAGAGAAGATGTGTTCATTAACTTTAAACAAAAACACATTACCCAATTGCCATATACATAACGACAAGCAGCTTTGAACACCTTTGAAGGTGTGTTCAGCAAACAACTTCACATTGTTGTAAAAGTCAACAGAATAAATGACTCAGTGACTCTATTTTCTTTTTAATATTGAACACTAATGTTAAATAAAAACTGTTAATAGAACAGAATACAAACCCACTTGGTTGCCTTCATCTTAACCCTCATTTAGGATTTCTTCACAAGAAAACTCTAAAAGAAATGGACATGACAAAAATGCAACGAATGAAACTAAACTACAGAGTAACATGCAGGTTGGAGATGGAAAATCAATCGTACAGTATTTTAAGTTCATTAAATGAGCTGCTAACCCTAACCCTAACCCTTGCATCTGGTATATGAGTTTGCCAGTTCATCTATGTCTTACAATATACTTCATTATATTTCTTGAACTGCCCATCACCTTAAAAAAGACATTACAAAATGACCATATACATAACTACAAGCAGTTTGAACACACCTTATACACACAAGGATGATAACATACAAAAGAAATCAATCCAATCGATTTAGTACCGTTACTAGCACGTTGTCTTTGAAGTGGCTGTGTGAACACGGGCATCCAACGCATCAGACAGCAACCAACTTCACATTGTTGTGAAAGTCAACAGAATAAATGACTATTTTCTTTCCATTACTGAACACTAATGTTAAATAAAACTGATAATAGAATAGAATACAAACCAAAAGAAGATTCACAGTACAGCAGCAATCACATCCTGTCATTCGAATAGAATACAAAATAAACACTATGAATGACTGATGACATGATGCACATCTGACACACATCAGATCTACTCCTGTCTTTACGGTCAGTTTTTTTTTTACTCATTTTAGATTGTTTTTACGAGGTCACTCGCTGACAATGGTCATTTTGACAATGTCGTGTGCATTTGTCCATTAAAGTGCAAAAGATAACTCGATGAGCTAATGTACTGGCACGTTGACCTGAAGTGGCATTTCGACACGGTTGCCGCGCGTCGGATGCCTGTGTTTACACAGTTGCTTCACAGGCAGCTTGCTAGTAATGTTACCAAATTAATTTCTTGCATTTTATCATCCGTGTGTGTGTATAAAACAAGACAATAAAAGGTCTAAACTTACCTCATTTGGCAGAAAACTTCACAAGATGTGCTGTTGTGCATGGTCAACATAAAATTGACTATGAAGAGTAAAAATGGGTTTCCCAAATTCGAAAGCTAAAATTAAAATGAAACTTTGACAGAGAAACTCTCCACGTCTTCTCGTTACTGTTTTTGCGTCGATAAGCCACCAAGGTTCTTGTTCCCTCAATTCAAAAATACAGAAAAAAACACACTAGACGATTCAACCAGACTGCAAGCCACACACTTGTTGATTGAACGATTTCACAGTGACACGAGAGCTCACAGAGACTCACAAGATCAAACAAATGGAAGACAATCAACGTTGTCAGCTGGTTCTCCTGTTGCGGGTTCTGTTTTAGAATGAAAAACAAAGTATAAAAAAGAAAATGGGTGATTTATTCTGCTTTCATGGCATTTTTGCGGCTGCCAAGTTTCAGTTATAGAAGCAGGCGGCATCCGGTAAGTTACTCTACTTGATCTCATTGGCCTTCGCTGGTATCACGTCAGAGGCAGCCCAATCAAGAATCCTAAATATCAAACGTTTAATATTTACGATTCAAGTTCGGGGATGCTTTGTCTCAAACTCGACCAGTTAAATAATTGTAATGACAACACACACTGCTCGAATTAGGTCACGCCCCCCCCAATCGTTCCGGGGTGCAAATCGGGCTTAAAAACAGCCTTAAAATCGTCTAGTGTGCGGCCAGCTTTAGCAGTTAGCTATTTTTTGCCAACAAAAAGCTACAATGCTAAGGTATCCATTGTATGTAGAATGAGAAATCAGATTTTTGTTATTTGGTTTATTCGTGTGGTTCATGTTACACCACAATTTACCAGATATCTTTGTGGTATTTTATTGTAGGTCTGTTTGCAACCTGTCTTGTAGCATTTTTTGTTGTTGTTGTTGTTGTTATTTCAGCTCAGCTTTAGAAATTGGTGGGTTTTTCTAGTCTTAATGTATTAGTTGTAGTTAGTTGCTCTAATCAAAAACAAAAGAGAGTTATATAGATGCTTCTGAAAAGATATTATCCTCCTCCATAGCATCAGTGTAGTTAGCCACTTATTGTTAATTGCTTAGTGTTTAGGAATCAGTACAACTTACTGAAATGTATCATGTCTCGAATAATTGCTCAATTAATTTTTAGACCGCAAAAAGACATAAATAAAACAGCTTGTCAGTAATATGTCAGGTAACATACATTTACTTCAGGAAAGCCATTTAATGTCCGTAGCTTGTTAGAAATAAATTACAGAGAATTTAGTTAAATATATACATTATAATCATTATATTTTTATTTAACCTTTTAGTAATGCCTTCATTATTTATTTTGCATTTAAATGAATCTGTCATGAAATCAAGTTTTTATGACAGCCACCGTTTAAATGTACATTGTAGAATGTAGATCCATAATTACATAATTGAAAAGTTGCTATAATGTTTATATACGACTCAGTTTTTATTTATGTGTTGAGGCATTATATCTTAAAACAAATATCAACTGCTAACGGCTTCTGCAAGCTTCTCCATCACTGTTTTACCTTTCTACTGGTGATATATTTTTTTTTTTTGTGAACTTGGATCACATGGAAAATAACTTCCGCCTTTGAGTAGCTGAGATACAATTTTAATTATCGGTTAATTTATAGTAAGTGATTATCTTATAATGGACCTGGCACTGCTTTTCCTGAGGAGTTATTGCAGTACTGTTATTTTAGTCTCTTCTAAAAGATTATTTTTTTTCTCTCCTAGTTGAGGAGGTCTTTGTATTTCTATTTAATTAACTGTAAAAGTCTCCATTGAGACATGGATCATGAGAGATATTAGCTGTTTTTTTTTTCTTTCTTTTTTGCTACTAGATGGGGCATCGTTGTTGACTGTATCTGTATATTTCATATTGTTTGTCACTTTGTATAATGAATAGAAGTTCTGTAAATAACTGATACTGTTAACAAATAAATGCAATTTAAATAATAGTATTGCTTAGGTATTGTTGAAACCACTTCCATGGAGATATTTTTTTCCGCAAGCATCTCCCTGTGCTATATTTCTTTTTCCTCCACCTCTTCCGACTTGCTGCAGTCTGTTTGCCAGTGAAAATGTCTCCTCACCTGCCAGTAGCTGCAAATGAAGGAGGAATGAATGTTAAAAAGGTCAGGTGAATCAGGTCAGTGAAATGGCAAAATAAAATTCAACCAAATTCCCTGTGAAAAAGGTTGAAAACCAAAATGGTATGTTCACCCAGATCTTCTAATACGAGACTATACCAATTCGGAATATGTTATAGTATATAAATAAAGTATTTTAATATTAATATATTTTATAAATGTAAAATCCAACTTTTTTTTAAATTGCAAAGCTCATTGAAGTCATTGTCATTGACTTTAATGTTCCTAAATTTTTTTTTTCAACATTTTATATATGTATATATTTATATTTTTATATATATATATATATATATATATATAAATATATATATAAGTAATAAAGATATCTTAATGCCCTTTTACATATTGGGTCTTAACAAACTTTCTTTTTGGTGTCTTAATTTTTAAGTCCCTGTATTCTTCAGTTTCAGAGATACTTGAATTTCAATATGGCCCCAGGAGTAAACAGTTAAATTGCACATAATTTCAGTGGTCAAATTCCAAGTGTAGGTCACTTTGCATAAAGATGATACTTTATTTTAATCATGAATGTCTGAAAAACAAATAATGTTGAAACTAGAAATGTATCTCGTTTCCTTTTGTCAAAACAACTGCATTAAACATACCTGTCTTAGTGCCATAGATACTCTTCTTCCAAAGTTTGCATGCCTGTAACTCAAGAAGTATGAAGAATATCTTAATGGCATTTTACATATTGGGTCTTAACAAACTTTCCTTTTGGCATTTTCATTTTTAAGGCCCTGTATGTTTCAGTTCCAGAGATATTAGGATTTCAGTATGGCCCCAGGAGTATCAGTTTGACTTTCATAAATATTCTTTTTCCAAAGTTTGCATGCCTATAACTCAAGAAGTATTAAAGATACCGCAATATGATTTTCGATTCTAGTTCTTAATAAACTTTTCTTTTGAAATCTACCTTTTTAAGGCCCTGTATCATTCAGTCCCAGAGATATAGGGATCTCAATGCAGCTCCATATACAGATCTGTTGAAAACCAAATGTTAGTTACTTTGCATACAGCTGACATTTATTTTATTTTAAAGAACAATGTCTGAAGAATAATTAATGTTAAAACTAGAATTGTAGTTTGCCTCTTTCAAGACAATTGCATAGAATATACCTATCTGAGTGCTAAAAATGCACCAAAATGGTCAAGTTGAGGCACTTTAACCTGCTTTCAGTAGTCTATTCATAAAATTCAAATTTAAATCGGTAACTCTTTACAAGATGTTTAATTAGTTAACATTAGTTAACATGAACTAAGAATGAACAATAATTTACAGTATTTATTAATCTTAGTTAATTTTAATTTCAGCATTTACTAATGCATTATTAAAATTTCAAGTTGTTTGTTAACATTAGTTTAAACTAACGAACAAACAATGAACGACTGAATTTTTATTAACCAACATTTATTAAGAGAAGTCCACTTCCAGAACAACAGTTTACAGGTAATATACTAACTCCCTTGTCATCCAAGATGTTCATGTGTTTCTTTTTGACGAAAACATTTCAAGATTTTTGTGATGTAGGATGATTTTGAAATGATTTTTTTGACATACCCTAACTGTCTTGAGCCAGAATACATAGAGTTCAGGGAGAGCAAGACAGCATTTGAGATTAAGAAGTATTTAAATTGTATTATTTTAATCGTTTCGCTAGAGAAGACCCTTCTACCTCGGCTGAGACCATTTACAACCTCATTTTGAATCATTTGAAGCTGCATTTAAACTGCATTTTGGAAGTTCAAAATCAGGGCTCCATATCAGTCCATTATATGGAGAAAAATGCTGAAATATTTTCCTCAAATAACATAATTTCTTTACGACTGAAGAAAGACATGAACATCTTGGATGACAAGGGGGTGAGCACATTATCTATAAATTGTTGTTCTGGAAGTGGACTTCTCCTTTAACATTAACTATTTATGAATAAATAGTGTAATAAATGTATTGTTTATTGTTCATGTTAGTTACTACATATTAACTAATGTTGACAAATGACACCATTGTGAAGTGTTACCTTTAAATCAGTGGATTACTCAGTAAATAGACATCAAAGACTAATATTTTGTCTTTCATCACTATGCATGTTCATCTTTCTTCAGAAATTTGGTTGATTTGACATGGAATGGGCCTGTACCTTTACATGCATGGATACATACATATACATTATATTGATAATCAGCCTTTAATTGATCATTGATTGCAATTTAGCATAAGAGTGAGTAGTCTGCCATGCCCCCCAACCCCTTGAAAATAAAAGGTTTCCTCCATAAGACTGGTAGACATTCAAAACCACTGACAGTGCTGTGCCGACACAGAGGCAGAATATGAATTCTCAAAAGTGCAGATTGTGGCGACGGGCCATCAATAATCTTGGCAGGACGCATTTGGGCCGGACGTTGAGTATCCCTGTTGCAGCATGTAGGCGCCCTTAAAGTCATTGTTGTACGTGGCCATTATAATAGTTGCTTCACCTCTGCGCTCTCTCTCTCTCTTTTCCCTCCTTTACCACCCACACAGTCTCTCAGTCTCTTGTGCTCTAAAACTGAGGACCTGAAGCTTTTGTTGTGGGAGGATTTTGGCTGTCAGTTTTTGGGCTTATAAAGGGAAATAACATTTAACCTCTAACAATTTCTCTGTTTTCAGAGAAGGTGTCCATACTAGAACATGTCTGAAAGGCTTTGGGAGCCTGCAGCTAGTGTTTTGTGTGCGTGTCTGACCCAGTTTTACAGTAACGCACGCAATACGATTGCATTAGTATTCCTATAGTACAGCCACAAGGTTTAGCTTTGGTATATGGCGCGTATCTATGGGTACCTGCTTAGGTAATTATCCAGTTAGCTATAAACGTAATTGTAATGTCAGCATTCGCTAATGGCTGCATGCTAGCAGTGTTTCTTCCTTTTGTTCTGCAATGTTATTTTTACCTTTATTTTAGAAATGTGAGTCTAAAACAGGGTTGGAAGCCTTGGTGAGATTAAAACAGGGGCATGATGGGACTGAAATGCATTTCCTGTATAGAAATGCCCTTGTTCAGGCTTAATCTTCCAGCTTGCAGGGCTCTTTTTGCAATCATGTTCTCCTTTAAATATTACATTGAATGGTTAGCAGAGAACATGCTGTTGAAAATGCTTTATGTAATTGACAATATTCTGGGTAGGTGATGTGAGGTGAGAGCTGTTGTAGGATTTGGATTACAGTATAATACATGACAAGACTAAAGGTTGGTTATTGTGTTTTTTTTATGAATCATCATGATGTTTTCAGACAGCAATTTGAACAGACATTGTAGCCAATTTAAATGTTTATTTCAAAAAGCAAAAATCCAGTTAATATTGTGTTTAGTACAGCTTTTTTATAGAATAGAATAGAATAGAATAGAATAGAAGTTTCTTAAACGCAGGATAAGATGTGAAAATCCTTTATGTGCAAGTACGTAGCAATCGAGAATCCTTGTTCATAGAATATAATAGAATAGACTAGAATAGAATAGAATAGAACAGAATAGAACCGAATAGAATAGTTATGACATGAATGACAATTTAAGAGTATAACAATGTTATCAACAGTATTCATAACGAAATATTTTTTTAAACATATAAACACTGCCAAATAGGGACCACTGTTATTTTAATATTTATACACTATTCTTGTATATTTATATACTGTACTATTATACATTCATTGAGTATTAATTTCAATAATGCATCATTTTATATTTTTTTGTATTTTATTTTATATTGAATTTGTTTTTTTTTTTTTTTTAGAATTTCATTGAATATATTTTTCATTTAACATCATAATTTCAATTATATATTATTTTTATTTATTTATTTATTTATATTTATTTATTTATTTATTTATTTATTTATTTATTTATTTATTTATTTATTTATTTTCAGCATCATTACTCCAGTATTTAATGTCTAGTAATATACTCATTTATTATCAGTGCTGGAAACAGTTGTGTTGCTTAATATTTTTTGCAACCTGTAGTACTTTTCAGGATTCTTTGAATAAAAAGTTAAAACAGCATATATTTAGAAATAGAAATCTTTTCAAACAATATAAAGTACTGTTCAAAAGGTCAGTAAATTCTTTCTGTTCTTTTTTTTTTTTTTAAGAAATTGATACTTTTATTCACCAAGGTTTTGTTAAAATAATAAAAAGTGATGGCATAGATTTACATTATTATAAAAGATTTATATTTTAAATAAATGCTGTTCTTTTTAACTTGTTGTTTATCACAGAATCCTGAAAAAAAAAAAAAAAAAGAATCAAAGGTTCCAAAAAATATTTGGCCGCACAACTGTTTCCAACATTGATAATTCTAATAATAAATCAACATATTAAAATGATATTCTGAAGGATCATGTGACACGTAAGACTGGAGTAACAGCTGATGAAAATTCAGCTTTGCATCACAGGAATAAATAATATTTTAAAATATATTAAAATGAAAACCCTTATTTTATATCGTGATAACATTTTGCAGTATGTTTTTCTGTATTTTTTAATCAAATAAATGCAGTCTTGATGAGCGTAAGAGACTTCTTTAAAAAACATTACAAGTCTAAGTTTTAATTATAGTTCTTCAACTATTTTTAACATTTTTAATTTTTGTTTGTCATCTAATGTTTAGATTTTGTTTTATTCCAACTTAATTTCAGTTACTGAAACTATTTTTATGCATTACTTTTAGTTAACAGTAACAACACAGATGGAGAATTAAACGTTTTGAATCAATTTTTTTGAAACAAAGTTTAAACTGATTCACAGATATGCATCAAATTACCAACATTTCTTCTGCTGAAGTTTAATTTCTCTGTTTTAGCACTCTCATACTTATTTCCATTAAAAGCACTGCAATTTTCATTTGACTTCATTATTTATGTTCATCAAAATCACTGCACTTGTACTGTGAATATTCAATACATCACCCAAGCCTACACCTTTCTCTTTTTCACCTATAAAAATATTAAAAAGAAAGACGTTGCCACTCCTGGCACTGGCGGCCGTGCCCGGCTCTGAAATCACACCAGGCGTAATGCATTCTTTTCAGCCCATTGATCCATGCCAAAATGAAACCATTACTCTTTCATTGATTTCCATTCTATCTTTACCGCTGCTCTTTCCCAGGTCTTTCTTAATTAATTGCAATGCTCTCCCTCTCTTTATGAACATGGTCTTATAGATTGTGTCCCCACAGATGAGAAAGAGAAACTTGTTTCTGCTCATTTTAAATGATGCTGCCTTGAACTTTAATTGCACTGGGCCCGGAGTAAGCAAATCAAATGCACCACGGGAGATTTGAAATATTCATCTCAGCTATGAACGATGGGCCCTAATGAAGGGGTTGTTTTTATTTGCCCACAATGCATTGCATGAGCTGCATTATTTTCCATGGGGCACTTCATCGCACCAGCCATAAATTGGCAAAAGATGCTCAATTTGAGCATGTGATCAAGTGACAAGGTCCTGGCAGGAATGCACAAACTACAGCACTCGGCCATATTTGTTTGATTGACAGTTGTTATTACTAATAGATAGCTAAGCACAATGGAATATGATGTATGTGAGCTTGACTAAATTTAGCCAGACTTAATGGTGGCTTAAACCTTTGCCGCCTCTCTGTCCACACTGACCCCGCTAATGATCTCATGCCATTAGTGGAGCATGAGGAGAACTCAAACTGATGACAATGACAATGAATAACTAACTGAGCTTTTACAGCAAATGCCATCTTGTGTCATAGAGGCCTCCATAAGAATAATAATAATAATAATAATAATGTATTCTTGATAACTCGAAGACTTAAAGGGATAGTTCACTCAGAAATAAAAACTCCTTCCTTTTACTTTGAAGATATTTTAAGAAATGTTTTTTTTTTGTCCATACAAACGGAAGTCAGTGAACACCAGAAGTGTTTGGCTTCCAACATTATTTGAAATGTTTTTTTTTTTTTGTAGAACAGAAGAAAGTCAATGAAAGAATTTTCATTTTTGGGTGAACTATGCTTTTATCTTTATTTTAGTAGTAATATTAGTAGTACAGTAAAGTAAAGTTTATTAATATTGTTTATATTATGAATATATAGCTAACAATAGGCCTTTTTCACAATTTTTTTTTTTTTTTTTTACACATTTAATTACTTAGTATTTGAAACCATGATCTGCACTAGGGTTGTCACTAACGATAATTTTGGTAATCGAGTAATCTGTTGATTATTCTTACGATTATTCGAGTAATCAGATAATTATACAAAAATTTGTAGTAGAAGTTTTAAAAATAGACCTTAGTGAAAAATAGCCTTTAAAATGACTTAAAATACATATATGATAACAATGAGGCAATAGTAATTAGTTCAAATATAGTATCAAAAGCAAGTAACCATATGGTTTTATTGGACAAGACTGTTAAAATACATAATGTAAGAAACAATAGAGCTAATGTACATTACACATTAAAACAAAAGCCTGCAGAGGGCGCCAACGGCCTGACGATTGTTTTTACACTTTACTGCACCATCTAATCCATGTTTAATATTGACTCAACAGTTAATTCAAACATCCACTTAATTTTTTAATATTGGCCAGTAAAACGTGTACACTCCGAGTGAGGGTTTAAACTTTTATTTTGAAATCACGATGAACTGTTAGCATATTGAGAAAGATAGTGATGCATTCTCCTGTGTTTGTGTAGGTTTATAAATGATTTACCTTACAAATCTGATTGATTCATGCATGTTGCATTCCCAGATAAATGTTATAATAAACCCAAACTCAAAGCAATATGCAGAGATGAAGTGCAAAAAGTGCAAAATGCAAATGGAATACTCGAATAGGATCAAGGAATCGCTGCACTCACAAAAATAATCATCTTTTCATGTTTTATTTTACATTAATCACCTCTGAAATCGTCATAGTTGAGTAAACCATACAGTGGTGAACAGGAGACTACATTTGCTGAAATAGCAAAAGAAACGATTAAATTGTGATTTAATTGCATATAATATAAAAGTTTGAGTTTACCTAGTATGTGTGTATGTACTGTGTGTAGTTATTATATATGTATAAACACAGATACTTTCATGTGTATATTTAAACAGGTACATGTATTTATTATATTTATATATATAATTATATATATTACATATATATATATATTGTATATATTATATTTATATACATTTTATATTATATATAAATAAAAATATTTTGTACATAACATATTTCTCTTAAATATATGCATTAATTTGTGTGTGTATTTAAATATACACATAATAATTACACACAATACACCCACATTTATTAGGCAAACTCAAACTTAAATGATTAAATCGTGAATAATCATTTGACAGCCCTAATTTATTTACTTACATAAAACACTAAATAGGCTTTTTGTGTGGTTTTGTTGATTTTTAAGAACAAGGGCCTGTCATTCACACGGTCCATGTTGGCATCTGCTTAATTCGGTTAGCTTCTAAACAGGAAGCTGATGAATTTGACAGACGAATTAGTGCCAAAATACCGTAGCATTTGATTGAATGCTCAGTCTTTTGCTTTGACTGCTAAATACATAAAAACATTTCCAACCCCTTTTAAAAGTTGATGAGGCTTTTTATTTTGCTGTCTTTACAATTACATTAGCTTCATTATTTACATTTAGCCTTGTTTTTAGCATTTAGCATGCAGCGAACAGACCTCCAGCTCATTTATAGGTCGTGACCGACCAGTTTTGCCACTGCTAAAGCGCACAGCTGTGCAGCAGGGCGTATATCTTGAGGTCAAATATCTTTGGGGCAAAAAGAGAGTTATTTATTTCATTTCAAAGCAAGCGTGCCTTTATTTATTTCTCTCTTTTTTGTTTGGCCTAAGCTGGCCTGTATTTCTCTATTGTCGTGGCTGTTTTGTGTTCCTGGGGGAAAGACAATAAGACCTATACCACTGGAAGCCTGTGGCGTGGCACTTCTGCTGTCTAACTAGCCCCAGTCTCTGCTTTCAAAATGAATCGGAGTTGGCGAAGGGGAAAGAGACTGTTTATGAACTGAAACTTTGGAGTATTGTGACAGCACCGCTGAACTGCAGCCTAAATTATACATGGGCACGAGAACTGTGTTGTGAGGGGACAGCTGACTGCAGGTAGACCTCACCATCAGCACTGCCAGTTTGGCACTGACATCCCGCTCTATGCCAGAAAACACTGCCATCATGTCAGGTAACATCTCTCTCGGTTTCCTTCTCTCCACACAAACAACAAAACTCCCACGGTACAAGAGCAGCGTATTGACAATGCTTGACAGGTCGACTGGTGGTTCAATGACTTGAAACTGGTGGATAACAGCGACTCTTGTTATTCTGTTTATGGAATTTGGGGCATTAAAAATGAGCAACATCCATTTTGATGTTCGTTGTGTCGAAACTGGCCTTAACCAAACAGTCTAAAGCAGTAGCAATCATATCAACAGAGTGAATCCTCAAGATATTTCAGTATGGTCGAGATGTTTTAAGTGTTGTTTCTCCTTGATCTCATTTTAAGGTAAAAGCAGTGATAAATGTACTAGTCAGGCAGGCGGTTTTCCTCTATGGGTAGAAGTTCTAAGCGCTTAAGTAAAGTTTTTTTTTTTTTTTTTTTTATTACCCTGCTTTTGGAGCTGATGAGTGTTACTTCAGGGATTCAGTGGAAAGAAACGTTTGGAGTGCTGTGAAAGAAATCTCTTTTTGCTCTGAGCTGCAAGCCTGCATTCAGCTCCACTAAAATACTCTGAGGACTGTTTAATAATTATTGTATGTGATTCACATTCAGGCTGGGGAAATCAAGAAGGATTCTTGGCTGCGTCTTTACAATATATATGGGTGGTTGCAGTCATTTGAATTTAGTTTAAATTAAAAATGAAGAGTTGAGAGGGAATTGTAGTCTTTCTGTGTATATTGTTACATATGAACTTGCATACGCTATGACGGCTAATTGCTTCATAACTAGGTCACATCTACTAGCAGATGAATAGGAGTGTAGTCACAAAAAGCAGGTTTCATAGGCTACGTTCTTGAAGTATGATTACATCTGTAATTGCGCTTTTTTGGATGGACATCAAAAACTGCATGTAGCCAATTTGCCAAAACATTTTGGCTATCGAATAGTAATCATTTTTTTTTGATATCTCTGCACACAACCAATAAGCAATTTCATCTGAATGCCTTTCATTGCAAAAATGTAATCATGAAAATTCATGTTGATATAGAATGGTTTTTGTATTCAATGACCCAGAAATACAAACGGGCACTGATAAGGGCACCTACCAAAAGGGAGTGTCGGGACACAAATAATGCACTTATGTTTTTTTTTATAATGCAAAGTTATATAAGTAGAGAACATCCAGATCCTGAGATGTTGACGTGGTGAAAATTACAATTTCACTTCAATGTTAGCACAGCTGCAGTCCTTGAAAAATGTTGCATAGAGAGTGTAAGTATAGCTCATTTAAAGCTCCAGATTGTTTTTAGTTATTTTTTGGAAGTCACATTTAAAATGTACGATTGCAGAAAACAACACCTCACAAATGTGAGGTTAACACTTTACCAGGTGATAATTGTTTCGGTATTTGTACATTTCACATTCCAGCCCGATGTCATGAGAAAACACAAATTTTACGCATTGAGGATTTTGATTAATACATAAATGTGTGATTTTAAGCTTGAGTATGAGCAGTTTGTATGAAAATATGTAAAGAACAATGTGCAAATGTATACAAATTCACCACTGGTTTTCATTTATTTATTCATTTCATTCGCATTTAAGTGTGACTTGGCCAAACATGTTTTTTTAACATCACTTTAAACAATTGAACAAGTTACCATTAGCGTGTTATGAATCACAACTTCTCTTTTGTTTTGATCACACATTATTTAATATTAGCACAGGGCCCATTACCTGATATATGTAAGTGCCTCTGTCCTCCTGAGACCCAGATAAAGGATGAGCAGCTTCACCTATAGTGAAGGTCTTAATGTTGAAACATCTCTTTGAGTGAGTTTCACATGGTGTTGGTTTCAAGCCCTGCACACCCAGCATTGGTGTAGCGGTTGCCAGATTGCACCTGTCAGCACTCTCACTCCTATCACTGGCGCCTGACCCTTGGGGGCAGGAGATCAAAGCAGAAATAGTGGCTGGACGTTATCACTGCATGCACTGTTGTATTTCCTCCTCTTAGTCAACTCTATTAATGCTTAATCATAAACATCAATACTAAAGGAGTTCATGGTTTTTTACTTTTTACTGCTTTTTTTCTGTCTTTTTTGGAGCTTGACAGAGATGGTTACTATGAATTATTAAACTGAAACGATTTTTCAAAAATATTTTATTGTTAGATAAGAAAATTAAATTGTAACATACAAAGTCACATTGTAAGATCTATCACAAAACAACAGGTCACACCCGCAAAATGTAAAGTCACCTTCTGAGATATGTCGTTGCAATTATGAGAGGCAATTGTGAGATGTAAAGTCATATTTTAAGATATATAGTTTTAGTTATGAGATGTAAAGTTCTAAGATAGTCGCAGTTACAAAAAAAGAAACTTTTATAAAAACAATTATGAGATAAAATTACACAATTAGAAAAAAGCGGTCACATTCCGATATATAGTAAGTTATGTGAAACAGTCACAATTGTGAGATATAAAGTTTCATTCTAACATTCTGAGATATGCAGTGCAGTTACGTGGAGGAAAGTCGTATTCTGAAATATATAGCCACATTTCCAAGAAACAGTAGCAGTTGTGAGATTATAGTAATACGCTAAGATATATACTTGCAATTTTTAGAAACAAAGTCACATTCTGAGATCTAAGGTCTCATGCTGATATATACCCATAATTACGAGAAACAGTCAAATGTGAGTTATAAAGTCACATTCTAAGATACCTAGTTGCAATTATGAGAAACTACGCTATTCTGAGATTTGTAGTCGCAATGAGAAACAAAGTCATAATTGTGAGGTGTAAAGTAATATTATGAGATACATAGTCAGATTAGCAAGAAATGATCAGAACTGCTGTATGGTAGAAAGTCACATTCTGATATATACAGTCACAATTCTAATAAAAAGTATTCATGAGATATATAGTCACATTCTGAGATATATAGTCACAATTCTAATAGAAAGTAGTAATTATGTGATTATAGTCACATTATGAGGTATATCGTCATAATTGCATGAAACTGTCATGATTTTGAGATATAAAGTCACATTCTGGGATATATAGTCACAATTCTAAAAGAAAGTAGTAATTATGGACAAGGTCACGATTTTGAGATATATAGGCTGCGTCCGAAAGCCTAGTCAGCTGACATGCTGCCTCGCTGCCCTATCAGGCAGTGACTTCAAAGGCTGCGAAGGCAACTCTAGAAACCGTTCCAGTTGTACATTTTGTAGAAAAACGATCTTAAACAGTTATGTATAAATGATTTAATAACACAAAGACCTCAGTGTCTGTGCGTTAAAATGACTTTTTTTTTTTTTTTTTTTTTTTTTTTGCTTAAAAAATAAAAGCACTGTTGCAAGTATTATTGCAGAACAGGTCATTGTTATTAGTGGCTGGTACGTTATTATTGGTAGTATATTGTATATATTGTTCTTATTTACTACTCATTTGAACCCTTTTAACATTTTTGTAAAATACTATTATTACAAACAATATTATTTATTATGCTTTTTTACACTATTACTATTCATAATGCATATCATGGTCAAGATCTCATCTATTAAATAAAGTAACAAGATTAATTTCTCCACAATATCGTTATTTATATAGCCTATATGACGCACACGCACAGGTTTGTGGGAAATCGAAGGCAGTGAAGGATACATCTATGCTGCCTTCAAAATTCGATCAGAAGAAGGTATCTCAGGAGACAGGAAGTGAACCAGAATATGGATTCGGACATTGGAATGCTGCCTCCGAAGGCAGCATTTTAGAGCTTTCGGACGCAGCCAGTCACATTCTGGGATGTATACTGTAGTCACAATTAAAAAAAAAATCACAATAAAAAAGTAATTATGATATACATAGTCACATTATGGGGTGTATCTTCATAATTGCAAGAAACAGTCACGATTGTGAGATATAAAGTCACATTCTGGGATATAGTCACAATTCTAATAGAAAGTAGTAATTGTGAGACATAGTCAAATGAGGTATATCATCAGAATTGCAAAAAACGGTCACGATTTTATGATATAAAGGTACTTTCTGGGATATGTAGTCACAATTGTAATAGAAAGTGGTAATTATGAGATATATATTGTCAAATGAGGTATATTGTCACAATTGCAAGAAACGGTTTTGAGATATATAGTCACATTCTGGGATGAATACTGTAGTCACAATTCTAATAAAAAAAAAAGTAGTAATTATGAGTTATATAATCACATAATAAGGTATATTGTCATAATTGCAAGAAACAGTCATGATTTTGAGATATAAATTCATATTCTGGGATATATAGTCACAGTTCTAATAAAAAGTAGAAACTATGAGATAAATATTCATATTATAGTCACATTATGAGGTACATAGTCAAAATTGCAAGAAACGGTCAAAACTGTAAAATATAAAGTCACATTCTGGGATATATAGACACAATTCTAGTAAACAATAGTAATTAACATTTATATATATATAGTCACAATCTGAGATAAGTAGGCACAATTACAGGAAGCAAAGTTTTGAGATTTATAGAATTTGTCTTTCTTTTGTTTCATGCCTTGAGTGTGGGAACCTTTTCTTAGTGAAACATGTGAAAAGGTGAAGATAAACTATGAGAGGTATTTCAGCGTGAGCACACTGCTTGACTGACACTGACTGCAACCATCATCTTTGTGTTGTTTACTTTCTTGTTTTGGTGGGTGGTGCTGTGAGTAGGCATTTGTGGATGATTGACAGCCTGTTGTTGCGACTCGCTCTGCAGTGTTCTGTTTTGTGGCAGCACTGAGGAAAAAAGGCTATTAATATAATAAAAACACAATCCTGTGTGTCACAGAAAGAGGTAGAAAATATCAAGTGGGGTGAATGGATGAGTTTTGTAAGTGCGATCTCATCTGAAGTTTATTGGATTTCAGATCAGAAGCTCAGTCTCGAAAACAGCTGTTTGCGGTGTTATCTCACCCACAGACTAAATGAAAGTGCACAAAACCACACTTTCTTTTCTCGTTTATGTAGAAGCAGCATTTTTGTATTGATCTGAAATCAGCTTTGTCACTTGTTGTAATGGTTGGGTTTGAACTCCTAAATCCAAGGGATTACAAATTTTTCCCTTGAGAGTTTATTCATCTCTTTTACTTCTTACCATTTAAGCAGTTATTTGAGATCCGGATATCTTAATGGAAATTGACATCATACATAATACATGGCAAAGTCTTTTTGATTTGACACTGAAAAGAATACCGCATTCAAAGATTCCTTTGTTTTTTTCCACTGAATGAAACGGTGACCACATGCTGCAGAGATTTCTATTGCATTAGCGAATATTGGATAACATGGTGAAAATAGTCACAGCGAATGGGTAGTAACTGTCTCTTTCAGAGCACAAAGACCCTGAGGACCATCTTGGTAATGTTAGCTTACTGCCAGTCGAATTTCTTTGTAGCTTTTACAGCACCTAATAAATGTGGCATGAAATAATCAAGGAAGACACCACATTCTTTCCAGCCAATTAAACTCCATTTGAGCAAACAAAACGGGACAAAGATTGTGGTGGTCCAGTAATTATGGGACGTCTGTAATCACTGGTCACAAACAGCTCGAGAAAGGCTGCAAATGTCACGTAATTGACGGGAAAAGTTTAATAGGGGTCAGTGTGTTTAATTTTAATTAACACTGCTGTATGGGGGCCAAATGTCCAACTCTTAAGCTTTCCTCTGGTGAGTTTGAATGTTGACCTCAAGACCTGGCCCATATCATGCTGGCTGTCATCAATTAGTTATTATGAATATGCAAAACATATTTTTGAAATTTACAGTCAGTGGGGTGCCTGAACAACCAGTAGACACATTGTTTGCACTACAGACAATTTCATTTAGCAAATGCATGAGAATGGAGCTAAATTCCTAGTTATTTATTTGAAAGTAATATTAAAACCAGCCTGGGTGAGTTAAGCAACTTTGTGTTAGCACTTAGCAGCATATCTTGTTAAACAAAGAGAAAAGACATAATCAAACAGTCTTCACAGACTCATTCTCATGGCCAACATATCTTGCAAACATGACTTATTGAATTAAGCCTTGGTGTGCATTGCTGTTAGTTTTCGAAGTGCCAGGAGACATGAGTCAGACGATGATACTAATATTCTAAAAGGAAGGTTATGTGTCTTCCATTTAATTTTCTTTAGTCACTAACAGTGAGAGTACAGTAGGTGAACTATCTATTCACATAAATTATTTACCTACAAAGACGTAAGTTACAATATATGCACCATCATTAACAGCAATTACTTGAATAAAAATTAGCAAAGAATTAAAGGCATGCGGTGGAAAGAAAACGCTATTTGGTATTTGAAGAATGCTTTGTTTGTTGTCTCTACAGTGTGTATCATTCTGCAGTGTTTGCAGTATAATGTTCATTGTGTTCAAATAATGGGATAAAACAATTGGTTATAAAAGATACATTTTTCAAATAAACAGTGAAAGGAAATAAAACGAGGTGCTCAAACCTTTGAAAAATGTAGACCATCTGTCTCAGGGGGTCAAAATAAAAATTGCAAGAGCTATTCTATTTTTCATGAATTTTGTTAGTTTTCTAAACTGTTACCAAAATGCGGAACAGAAATAAACAAAGCTCATTAGCCGGGCTTAACTTATGTGCAAAAATTTGAATATTACATAAAACATTTGCGAATAAGCACTGTTTCCATCCAACAAGTCAAAGGGAACACAGTCATCACTTCCTGATAAACTGACACTATATATTACTAAGAAAAGTAGGAGAAATCACTGAATATAGTGATTTTCATATATAATAAATTACTTGCGCCTCAGATGTAACACAATAAATGTGATCATTTCTTTTGGAGGTGGATGTCTGCTGTTTGGAAATGTAGTCGTGTAAGACAGTTCTGGAAGGCAATTTTACAGAATTACTTTTATGACAGACTTTGCTCAGACATTTCAGAATGACCAACATTTCAGATGCTGTGGAACGAGATCCGTCCACTGGTTAGATGGGTTTTGCCGCCCAATAGCGTGGCCACATGACTTTTTTTATGCGAAGGGAGGAACTTATTCGGTAAATGCGTTTCCATCTCCCATTTTTCACATTACCCTTTTTCAAGTCAAACCCACCTCAAGCGAGCATAAAAACTTTTTTTATTCGAAATGTGGCGTTTTCATCATTTGTTTCTAATGTGATACTTCAAAATGCGCATAAAAACAGAGTGATAGAAACATAGCTATTAAGGAAGAAAGAAAAACTCAAGAATGTGTAACAATGGGATACAAATTAACCATAAAGCTAGTTCTAGACCTCTTGTGTGTGTGGTTGAAAATCATGCACATTTTGTACAATGATTGTGTGGAAAAACTGCAGTGTCTTTGTTGGTGTTTTTGTATTATTTTTCAAACCATTCATGTATTCTGACCCTGGATAGCCAATTTGTTGATCTGGGTGAACCAGTGCCACCCTCGACCTTATGTGGCCTGGCCCCTGGCCTGTGTTATGCTGGTTGGTTTACAGCTGGCCCACTGAACCAAATAGTAAACTGCACTTTGCTGTTTTATGTGGCTGTGATTGATCACTGAATGAAAGCAGCCCTAAGTGCGGCAATGTGAAGCAGATGAAATGGAAAGCTCTAACCTAAACTGACAATCTGGAAAGTATTACAGAGGTCAGTAGTAATCCCCAAGCGTTTGGAGAAACATACAAAGTACGACTATATTGTTTTTTGAAGATATCTTCAAGCAGCGTGCACCTTGCTTAAGGAGTTTGTCCTGCACAAGCGCTGATGCACACAGGCCTGTAAAATCAACATGCTTCTACATTTCAGCTGGATGCAGCGCAATTTGTGAACATTTCCTCCACTATTTTTCTTCTCACACTGGCTAGCATGGTAAATTGGATCTCACTAGCGTGCCACAGCAACTGATGTTGTGTTCTCTTTATATTGTGATCAGATTTACCTCAAGTTTGTTTTGTAGAGTGAGCAGTCCACAGATTCTCTTTTTTAACCGGAGACACAATTCTCCAGCTTTTTCTATTTTCCTGGCAATACAGTTTGCTGCCAAAATTAGTGCAATGTTTCACAGTACCCTTTTTTTCCATGTCAAAAAGAGGATGTCACAATGCCTAGTCAATGCTGTCAATCATGCAGTCTTAGCTGAAATACAATGTAGTACAATCTGACTTAACAGATTGTAGATGTTGCACAGTCTGCCTTGACATTTGGAGTCATACTGTGCAATTGTACTGGGAAAAAATAAAACAGGAATAGTTCACCAAAAATGTAAAACTGTTCATTAATCCAACCACATGTCATTACAAACCTCTCGTTGGTGAGTGCATTCGAGAATGTCCAAGTCCTGAACAAATCCTTGTTTTGATTTAGATCTTTTTAATGAATTGATTGATCTGATCCAACTGATCTCAGTTGCTCAGCCAACACAGAATTGGACTAAGAATGTGGAATCCTTGGGTACAAATCCTGTAAAAAACAATGACTCACGATGAAAGAGCTGAAAGATGAGAGATCGAAAAACAAGCTAAATCAACATGCGTGCGATTTGTGTTTTTACGTCTCATATGCTTTTGTTCATACTATCAGGTAGGTTTAGGTGTGGTGCGGATGGCACGTTAATTTAAAACGTCATGGAGCATTAGAGTTATAGTGCCACTTAATGGACATTTCAAGTCAGAACTTCGGTGACGCAACCGAAACCAATGTCACATAAAACGTACCATAGGTACATTCATGTGTTTCAAGGAAAAGACTTTTTTTTAGCGCCACTCAGTGGAAATTTCGCATTGAATACCTCACGGAACATACATGATGGTACGTATTTAGCATCTTGCGAAAAAGTTCCTACATGTGCATTTTCGTCATGAGGTCAGGTTGGATCTGGTTCATTGAAAAACCTGAAACCTGAATCAAATTGATACGGTTCTCTCATTCATTGAGGAGGCGTTTACACAACATCATTTTCAACTTAAAGTAGAAAACTTTTTATGCATTTTGGCCATTTATTTACACAAAAACACTGTTTTGGGAGCCTAAAAACGCAAACTTTTGAAAACAGGTTTTAAGACTTTGTGCAAGTGCAAGATTTTGAAAACTGTATGGTTATCACCCTCATGTTAATTACAAAAAAGCACATTTGTAGAACCGGTGATGTATTCAGGTTATAGGTTTTGTAAACACAAATCTGTAATTAAGGAGTTTTAAATTCACACCATCGCATCTGGCCAACAAAGTAATACACACAGCTCCAGTCTATCAGTTAATGTTTTGTGAAGCAAAAAGCTATGTGTTTGTAAGAAACAAATCCATCATTAAAGAAGTCCACTTTAAAAACAAAGATTCACATATCATGTACTCAGCCCCTTGTCATCCAAGATGTTAATTTCTTTCTTTCTTTAGTCATAAAGAAATTGTTTCTTGAGGAAAACATTTCAGCATTTTTCTCCATATAATGGACTGATATGGTGCCCTGATTTTGAACTTCCAAAATGCAGTTTAAATGCGACTTCAAACGATCCCAAATGCGGCTGTAAACGAGTCCAGCCGAGGAAGAAAAGTCTTATCTAGCTTAACGATTGATTATTTTCATTAAAAAATACAATGTAAATAATTTTTCATCTTGTCTCGCTCTTCCTTAACTCTGTGTATTCTGGCTCAAGACAGTTAGGGTATGTTGAAAAACTCCAATCATATTTTCTCCCTCAGCTTCAAAAATCATTTAAAAATCATCCTACATCACTGCAGAAGTACCGACACAGTCTTTATAAAGTGAACATGCAAAGAAGATCAAACACCCTCAACAAAAAAGGTAAAACAGCGATAAAGGATTATTTTGAAGTTGAGGGAGATCATGAGATGGGAGTTTTTCGACATACCCTGTCATGAACTGGAAAAAAAAAAAAAAAAAAAAAAAAAAAAACAGTCTAGGCAGAGTAAGACAAGATGAGCATTTGCCATTAAAAAGTACATAAATTGTGTTATTTTTATAAAAATAACCAATCGTTTCACTAGATAAGACCCTTCTTCCTCGGCTTGACTTGTTTACAGCCACATTTAGGATCATTTGAAGCCGCTTTTAAGTTCAAAATCAGGGCAGCATATCAGTCCATTATGTGGAGAAAAATGCTTTAAAATTCCTTTACGGCTGAAGAAAGAAGGACATGAACATCTTGGATGACAAGGAGGTGAATACATTATATATGAATCTTTGTTTTGGAAGTAGACTTCTCCTTTAAGACATTTTAACTGTAAAGGGGACATCGGATGTCCATTTTCCATAAGTTGATTCTTTAGGGTCTTTTTACAATTTATGCAAATACTTTGGGTAATATTTCTCAGTTGCCGTGTAAAACAACACCTTTTTACATTGTTAAAAACGGCTCTTTTCACAGCAAACTGTTTTGGTGCATGTCTCTTTAAATGCTAATGAGCTACTGTTCACTCCACCCCTCTCTTCCTTTTTTGGTGTATTTGGTGGAACATTACCATCAAAAACAAAACTAATCCTCTGCATCCTCAGTAACTCTGATGTTGGGAGAAAATGAAGACTCTTATGTTTACTTCTTCGTCCAACTACAAAACACCTGCGTTGTTTACAAGACATTGTTGTCATTACAGCTGCTCGAGTGCTGAGAAAATGGCAGACAATATACAACTGGTTGAGCCTGGAAATATGCTAATACGAGACAGTCAGTCAGCAGTTGGGCTTGATAATTGAGACTGTTTAGGTTTTGGGGGGATTAAAAAAACAGAGTCAATGGATTTTTATCATTGTAGGGTGGTTGTGTCCACACACTGCTAAGACATTTATATGCAAACACCATGTAGAAGGGAATTTTGCATCCGAAATTCCCCTTTAAACCATCACTTCTGGCCA